>NW_019175811.1:347281-563608 GCF_002260705.1 Seriola dumerili
GGGGGGGGGACTTGTTTTTGGCATGTTCATATACTGTGAACTAATGAGCGCTAACGAAAAGAGAAGGTACTCATGCATACGCAAACACAGACTAGCGTGCAGGGGGGGGGACTTGTTTTTGGCATGTTCATATACTGTGAACTAATGAGCGCTAACGAAAAGAGAAGGTACTCATGCATACGCAAACACAGACTAGCGTGCACACGGAAACGTATGAACACATGCATGCACACAGCATTGGCACGTGGCAGCACCGAGTGTGTGTGTGTGTGTGTGTGTGAAGCTCCTAGTTCTTGCACACTGAGTGTAAAACACACAGTGGAAACACAGAGCGGTGTGTTTGGAGGCGATGGAGTCAAGCTGTGCTCAGATTGAAGTTTCGAAGCAGTAGGACTCCAGACTGCTGCACTGTGACCCAAAAAGAAACAAGGCCAGTGTGTTAGTGGGTCTCACACATACTGGGAAGCTGTCACACACACCTTCAGACACAGGCACACACACACACACACACACACACGCAGACAAAGATTCCAGCAGCAAAAAAAAATACACACAAGGAGGTTCATAAAAGGAATACACACACACACACACACAAAAACACACACACAAAAAACACATACTCATGCAAAGGGATGCATATTGCTCACACATACTGCATAGTTCATTGTTTTGTTATAGCTACATTACAATCACATGCACGTTATTGCTTTAATGGATTCATAGCATTCGTGTTTACTCTGATTTTATGCTGCTCGCTCATGCACAGTGCCGACACACACACACACTCACAACACACAGTTAACACAGAGAGGTGAGGTCAGTACTAGTAGAATAGGGGCGATATCGCCGGTAGCTCGCTTTAAATTACCATCATATTTCAACATGCCTAGTTCTGTGTGTGTGTGTGTGTGTGTGTGTGTGTGTGTGTGTGTGTGTGTGTGTGTGTGTGTGTGTGTGTGTGTGTGTGTGTAGGCAGCCAGGGCTCCAAGCATGAAGGCAGATGATCCACTGGTGTTTTTGATGTTGCGGCGCGTGTGGGAGTCGACACAAGAGGTTCAGCGCTGCTTTTAACATGTAGGGGGGAAGATTCGTACATTTGTGTCAACACCCTCTGCACAACATGCGCACAAAATAGGTCAATAGACTGACAGGTACACGCCAGCACGTGCACTTTTTGCGCGTGCGCTCATACAGGGCGCACGTGCAGTGAATGAAGGAAAGAAAGTTTTTTTTAAGGACGATGAAGCAGGAAAAGCGAGAAAAAATAGATAAAAGGAAGCTGCTGGAGAAAAGAGGAAAAACAAAGCAAGAGAGACACAGACAGTGTATATCTCCTGAGTTTTCCCTCCCTCTCTCCGTGCTGATTGGGGTCAGTTCCCTGCCATTAAGCAAGTGCAGACAGGGGAGGGCCGGAGCAGTCAGTCGACCCCTCTGCTTTTATAGGGCTGCCTGATAATAAGGACTGGTGCCTCGGAGGAATGCTGCAGAAGGAATGTGCTGTTAACATGTCTGTGTTCCTGAACGCTGCTTTTTCTGAATATGTATGTGGTTATCAAACGCAGCCTGGCAGTTCTCTGACACATTGCAGAGATGCTGGATTCCCAGGTTTTGAAATCCACCAGAAGCTTCTCCCATGAGTCCCCTCAACATGACCTCCCTGTCTGCCTTCCAGCACACTCGGCGATGGGAAAACACCGCACGAAACAGACTGTTTTTCCTTATGCTAGTTATATGCTAGCCAGTTAAAGAGTTTCTTGGCAAAGGAATACGTATGAGATGTGTTTCCTACCAGTCAGTCAACTGCAGAGATGTTGGAAATGACAACATCCAGTGCAAGTGTGTTAATAAATAAGCACCATCAGTCGGTTGAGGAAGGCCGCTACCACAGGCATTTCTGACATGTGCAGTTAAACAAAGATCTAATAAAGATGCTGCAGTCTCTTAGCAACATTATCGCAGGAAGATATTTGCCCTTCTGGCAAGTGTAAAAATAGAAAGAGATGCTGAATGGCAACCAGACAGACTGTTTATAGCCCACATATAAAGATAGAAGTGTTTGAGGAGAAGGCAAACGGACAGAGTGAGAAAATAGCCCGGGATTGTGAATGGGAGTGTATGTGTGTGTGTGACATTTGTGTAAAGTCCCTTGTCTGTTTTGTGATTGCGTGTGTGAGTGTGTGTGCTGGACCGTCAGCACCCTCATTGATGTGCCAGTCCGTAAACACTCGTCTGTGACAGGCTCCCCGGTGGGCCGCGGAGCAGTGGCTGATGGGTAGATGATCTGAGCCACACAGCTGCCGCCGCTCAAGGTGAGCCGCCCAGGGCGCATAAATCTGCATGGCTGATGAGGAAGCCACCGCAAAGGGCCCACTTAGAACCATTTTTACAACATTTGCGGTGTGTGTGTGCATTTGAGTGTCTGTATGTGTGAGACACAGAGAGACACACACACACACACTCAGAGAGGGAGTGCAAAAAAAGAAAAAGAGGGGAGGAGAGAATATTTGTTTTGAATATATGCAACAGAGCAGGGGTCAGTCTGCTCCCCTCTTTAGCCTCGCATAAGTGCGTGTCATTGAATGTGTCATATTATGTAACGTCATGCATATGAGGAGGGGGGCCGGCTAACGAAAAAGAGTCATCAGCATGCTGGTATAACACGATGCAGCGTTAGACGTGCCTACTTGAGCATTTGCTCACTGTGTATTTTCTCCTCCATCGGTCATCATAAAGTGTGTGTGTGTGTGTGTGTGTGTGTGTTTGTGCCATTTACCACCACAGCTCCTGTATATTCCAGCCTGCTGTCAGTGATAAACGACTCTCTGAAACACCCTCTGCAAGTCAGATGAGATATCCCTCTGTGATCGATTGCTTATGCCTGTATCTTCTCCCAATATGACCGATTTGCTTATTCATTTCTAAATCTCCTCTTATCCTTGTTTCCCGCTCAGGGTCAGAATTCTGCTTCCGCAACTTCACCAGCTCCTCCGGCATGATCGAGTCCCCGGGGTTCCCGGATAAATACCCTCACAACCTGGAGTGCTCCTACATGATCATCGCCCCGCCCCGCATGGACATCACCCTCACGTTCCTGACCTTTGACCTGGAGAACGACCCCCTGCTGGTGGGAGAGGGCGACTGCAAGTACGACTGGCTGGACGTGTGGGATGGTCTGCCACAAGGTGAGGGCGCAAGCACGCACACACACACATACTCTCACTTTATGAAGGTGCATGGACACACGCATGCTACAAAAATCGTTACAGCCCCCTCCACACACACACACATATGCACACATTCCCACACACATTTACATACCAGCCTTCAATTTCCTGAGCAGCCTTGGCTCTCTTTGATGTAAGCAGTGTTGCCTTACATTCCTTTACATTACATAGAGGAAACGTTATTACACGGGGAGCTGAAAGTGCTTCAACACCCCTAAGGAGCAGCCCTTTCCCATGCCCCTCTTCCCTCTCCATAATAACCCCCCTTCATCACCCCCCCTCCTTCCTATCCTCCTCTGTCCTCCCTTCTTATCACCTAGCGCTTCCTTCCTCCCCCGGGTGAGTGAGAGTGACGGCCACGATGAATATCTGTTTGTAAACCAATGGGAGGTGCCGATGTGTCGCCGAAGTGGCCTATCGGCTGCGATCAGGAAGTGGCGAGGAAAAAAAAAAACATTTGAGGATGTTATCAAGGGGCTTTGATGGTGACCGCCATAGGGTAATGTTAGCTGCTGTGGTGCTGTTGAAAAGCACATTAGTGGTGGTGAGTGGTTCACTTCCCACCTCTCTCTTGCTGACTCCCCCCCCACCACCACCACCGCCACCAGCACCACCTCCCTTTTTTAAAAAAGAAAAAAAATGAAGCAGAGAACTGAGGATTTGCTCTAATTATTCTATTTTCAGTTGCTAAAAAGGGATCCAAGTGGATTTAAAATTCCAATTATAGCCTTGAATTTGGGAGCTTTGATAGCTGAAAACAATTTATACCATTCAAAGTTGTGAATTAGGAGGAAATTAAAGTGTAACCCAGTTCCAGTGAGCCGAGTCCTCGGGCATGAAAGAGGGATGGGAGACAAGACGGAAGGGTGAAGAATTTGGTGTCTGGCAACGGAGCTACTCTTGAGACTATTGTAATCCTCACTAGTGCGTGTGTGTCTGTCTGTGCGTGCGTGTGTGTGTGTGTGTGTGTGTGTCTGTCTGTCTCCAGCTGATGCCAGTGCAGCTTGCATTAAGGCAGGGATTCCAATCCCCCTGCTGGGCCCTGGCTGAGACACTCACGGCAGATGGAGGGATGGACAGGAGAGAAAAGGGAGAAAGAGGAATGATGGGAGGAAGAGAGATGGGGGGGGTGGAGGGAGGGGGGCGGGGACGCACGCTGTGACTCATTAGACAACACTTACTGAAGCAGCGTGGCCACTGGAAACCTGTCTCTGCACTGTTCCTGAGGATGCTGCAAGACAAAATATTTCATGTTTTTGCTGCAAAAACCAGAAACTCCTCGGATTTAAAAAAATAAAAGCACAAACAAAAAATGCTTTTATTGCAATATCACCCTGAAAATGACTTAAAATTAAACTATTACAACCTGTGATCCAAAAACAACAACATATGTTTACATGAACCTGATTTATGTGTGTGTGTGTCTGCAGTGTCTCCTCTGATTGGCCGGTACTGCGGGACAAAGATCCCTCCAGAGATCCAGTCGTCCTCCGGCCTGCTGTCCCTCTCCTTCCACACCGACATGGCCGTGGCCAAAGACGGCTTCTCTGCCCGCTACAACATGACCCACAAAGAAGTCACCGACTGTGAGTGAGAGATAACTTTTAGTGTGTGTGTGTGTGTGTGTGCGTGTGTGTGTGTGTGTGTGTGTGTGTGTGTGTGTGTGCGTGTGTGTGCGTGCCTTCAAACACTCTCTGTGTAGGTTTGTTTACCTGTTTTTATTCCCATCTCCATTTTCTCTCCTTTCAGCCGCTTGTCCTCCATCATCTCTGCCGACACTCGTCTTTCTTTCCTCCTCTTTCACTCCTCTTACCCTCTCGATCTTTCCAGCTTTACCTACTTTAATGCTATTTCAATCTCAAAGTTCCCTCTCACCCCTCTCAGCCTATTTTGCTCTCTCCTAAGGGAGCATGATTTCTCAGAAGCCGACTCATAGTATTTTCTTTTAGAATAAAAATTAACTTCACCTCAATTTGCCTCCTCTCACCTGTTGGGCTGCTCTCTGTCTCCCTCTGCCCTTTCTCTGTCTGGATTTACCTTTTTTCGTCTCTGTCTTCAAGCTCCATTCTCTGCTCTTCAGATCTCCCCTCTCCGTCTCTTTCTAAAAAAGTGCCACCCATCCTATTCAAGCTTTTTCTTTCCTCCCTTCTTCATCTTCCGTCTCGACTCTGCGTCGACAAACATTGAGTGAACCCCTCCGCTTCTCTCCCGCCAGCATTCCACTGTAGCATGGCCCTCGGCATGGAGTCGGGGAAGATCAGCGACGACCAGATCACCGCTTCCACCACCTTCTACGACAGCCGCTGGTTGCCGCGGCAGGCCCGCCTCAACAACGACGACAACGCCTGGACGCCATCAGAGGACAGCAACAAGGAGTATATACAGGTATGCACAAGTGTGTTTTAGACGTTACAGAGTTCAACCTGCATTTCCTGTTTACAAGTATCAACCAAAAGCTTTTATGACCTTTAAATGCAGTTGCTAATAATTCCAGCTGTGAGTGCACAGAGGAAGATGAATCTGAATCAACATTACTTTCGTTTGCTGAGGATAATAAATGTCGAGAATTTGTCTCAGTGGTATTAGTGTAAAGGAAGAAGATGCACCAGGCAACAGCATCTTGTACATAGAGAGGACACACACACACACACACACACAAACACACACACAGGCATATAAAGGAAATGGAGGAACTGTGAACTGATGATAAGGAAGTGCTTCTGTGCTCTCAATCTTTCCTGTCTCAAACACATACACATGGGTCCAGGCGTACGTATGCATACATAGGCACACACACACACACACAAATACACACACGCGAGCGGGCGAGAAGAGCGGCGAGAAGCCCCGTGATTGATGAAGGTGCTCTTCAGGAATGCATCCGAACACTGCGCCATTGATCTTTGCCTCCAGCCTTTCCTCCCCTCACACACACGACAAATGCGCAGACACTCTCACACACACAGACACACACATAAACACACCACCTAGGCTTCCTCAGCAGTAGGCCACAGTCGGTGTCCATCCCCTGCTGTCTGTGTGACAGATACTCACAGCAGCTGCTCCGGTTCTGTTATCTACATCAACCCTGAGCCCCATAAATCCCTACTACGTTTGTTCTATTCAGTTATTTTGATATATATATATATATATATATATATCCAATATATATATATATATCCAATATAATCAAGTATTAAATCATTTCTTCTTCTTTTTCTTTTAAATTCCAGGTTGACCTCCAGTTCCTGAAGGTTTTGACGGGCATTTCCACACAAGGGGCCGTTTCTAAAGAGACTCAGAAGTCCTACTACGTCACCACCTTCAAACTGGAGGTCAGCACCAACGGAGAAGACTGGATGGTGTACCGGCATGGCAAGAACCACAAGGTAGGCTTTTATAAGAACCGGCCAAACTAGATTTACGTGATGCGAACAAGAGACAAAGAGGCGAAATGGAGCCGATGATTTGAACTCCTGCCGCACTTTCTCGAACCTCTATTATGATTCATTGTGTGCATCCCAGAGCAGTATCAGTGGATGCAACGTTCCTGAAAGAGTCTTTCCCCCTCACAGGACTGTGTGTGAACCTGAGTCATGACCCTGGTCATGAGGTAGAGAGAGAGAGAGAGAGAGAAAGGGAATGGGAGGGAGGAAGAGATAGAGATAGAGTAAACTGACAAACAAGAACAATGGAGTCCTCTATGTGCCCTTATCTGGGCTTGCTATTCATCATCTCTCTCACACCACTGCGTGCACACACAAACACACACATGGGCTTGTGAAACCGGTGGGAGTCGCACCACGTGTGGACTGAGCAAGTTTGCTAAAGAGGTTCATATCAACGTTATTTCCTGTAATTGGTGTCGTTTAGTGCTATGAATGAGCCTCACTGTGTCCATCCTTGTTTGTTTGTGTGTAACTTGGGGGGGGGGGGGTTCACACACAGGCTTGTGTATGACTGTGCGTACAGTGCAGGTTGTTGTTGTCGTCATGGTGCGACCTACAGTAAACCCGTCTCCGGGGGATTTGAACTCTGTCCCTCACATCTGGGTTAAGGTCACTGTGGATTTCGAGCAGAAAAAGTGAATAGAGAGTGGTAAGAGTGGGGGGGGGGTTAATCCACACACTTCCCCACACGGACTGGGACTCCCCTTCTGTGTGTCCCAGTGATTGGTTTGGGTGGGGCCGGTGGGGGGTATTTGATGCGGAGATTATTGAGCGAAACGTGGATTTGACTTAAAAAGTCAACATCTGTGCAATTTATTAGACCCCCCCCCGACAGCCCCCGACCCCATCCACACACACACATGTAGAAAACCTCCCCTTTAAACAACCTCTGGCTGATCTCTCTGTCTGGACGTCTGTGCGTGTGTGCGCATATGTATATGATGTGGGCCTGTCTGTCTGTACTGTGTAATCTGAGTCCACTAATCTGTCTGAGCAAAGAGAAAAAAAAAAACTGCTCAGACACTTTCAGACATGGACGCAGACAGATGCACCAACATGCATCTGGGAGGGATATCGCTTGTTCTGGGAGTGTTCGCTTTGGAAGTTTTAAACTGGTTATGTTTGCAGCTAGTCCGACAGGAAGATGAAAGATCAATAAAACATGTCAGATTATAGATATTCCTCAGAGCCAAACTGAAAGCAGGAAATAATGCTTGATACCTTTACCAATGGGATATAACTTTATCTACAGAAAATATAGATGTGATTAGGTATACCATCTGTTTTGGATGTTGATAAGAAAAGATGACAAGTTACAACATTTACTCCATGTGCTCTCGAATTATGCCCAAAATCCTCGAGGATTTCTTGTGCGTTCACAGTCTGTGATGTATAATATAGAGGCAAGGCGTCTCAGCTTAGGTCGGATCAAACTTTCTCTTTGTGTTTCTGCCGACCACAGGCAGTGATGGATGGATTGGATTTAGGGATAACGCCTTTGACAAATGAAGCACAATTTGCGGTCGTGATTCCAGCCTGGCCTGTTTTCTTTTTTTCTTTTTTTTTTTATTAGTGAGGATTTCGCTCTGTTCTTCACTCTCTCCGTGAGCCAGGTTCTCCTCAGGTCCTGGGGGGCTGCAGTTGAATCTTCCGTGACTGCTAATCCACCAGTCATGTCGTACAAACTCCCAGTTAGCCCATCCTAAGCCCCCCAAAGAGCCCTTAAGTGGTTGAAGCTCAATGCTCATCAGGGGGTCCTGTAATAACTGGGATTTGGTTCTTCTAATTGTCATTTAACAGAGAGTTTGAAGCTAATGTGGCTTTGAAAGACTGTTGCGTGCATGTGTCGGTGGTGTTTGTGGAAGGTTGAGCCGTGAGTGTGTCTGTGCATCAGATGTGAATCACCCATGAGTAAAAGGATTGGCTTTGGCACTTCTTACCTCACCGTGTTTGTTATTGGGAGAGAGCGCGATCCCATTCATTGTCAAGATTTGTGTCCTTATTTGCTGTGTTAACAAAGACCGAAGGATTTAATGCCAATAAAGATTATTTGACAGCAAGAGGAGGCAGGCAGAGAGAGAGAGAGAGAGAGAGAGAGAGAGAGAGAGAGAGAGAGAGAGGGAGAGGAATTGTGGGAAAGAGGGTTTTTTTGTTTTGGAAAGAAATGAAAGTGCAGTGTGAAAAGAAAAACACCAGCACTGCAGATTGCAATCACCTCAGTCACACCAGCAAACAGGCTTTGTCCATGTGTGTAAGGGTGTAGTGTGAGTGTGAGTGTGAGTGTGAGTGTGAGTGTGTGTGTGTGTGTGTGTGTGTGTGTGTGTGTGTGTGAGATTTTTTTGACACATTTTCTGCATACCAACACATTTTCAGTTTGACACCCATGTGACTTGTTAATTCTAAATCACACTACTCACATATGCAACTCATTACTTGATGAGACAAGAGCACACTTAGGAATCGCATATCTATCTCTCTCTCTCTCTCACACACCCACACACACTCACACACACACACACACACACACACACACACACACACACACACACACACACACACACACACACACACACACAAACATGGATACAAACACACAATGATTTTTTTTTATCCACCCAAACACCCAAAACAAATTAACATTAAAGACACTCTGTCATACGTCTGTGAAGAAAATCCCATCAGCCCCAGTGATAGCAAAGCACTGTGAGGCTATGCTATATCTGTTCAACACACACACACGCACACGCACACACACAAAGTAACCTGGGAGTGAAAAAACAGCCCACACAGCATTTCAGCCTGCTCCTCCATCACAGTGCCACACACTCACATACGAACACACACACAAAAGCTTTGTTTTTTCAGTCACTCATTCTTTATGACATGAAGCTGCATGTGCACACTCACACACACACACACAGGTGAGGAGTCTCACACACACACACACACACACACACACACACACATGCACACAGGCAGAGTCGGACCACAACTGCTAACACAGCTACAAAGTGGAAGACTTCAGCATAAGGTGGTGTAAGGCAACCTTAGCTCACTCACACACACACACACACACACACACACACACACACACACACACACACACACTGCTAGCCCCTCTTAGAGGCAGTAGTGGAGAGCGGCCAGCTGGAACCAGTTCCTACTGTCAACATCTTCATTCCGAGAGCCGAGAAGAGTGCAGGGGGGGGGGGGGGGGGGGTTTTGGGCGCGTTTGGACGTCTGGAGCAAAAGATGGACAGGGGGGGTAATGGCTAGAAAGAAAGAGCGAGACAGAGGGAATAACTAGAGCAAGAAGAGGAGGATGAGGAGTGCAATGGGCAGAGAAAGAGACTGGGATCGGGGGAAAAACACGTAGATGGAAAAAAAGAAAAGAAAAGAAAAAAGAAAACGGCCGGGAAATGAATAATGTCTTGTGCAGAGCTCCCCACTTCTCCCCGTGGTGCCATCAGCTTGAAGGAAAACACTGGCAGAGGAAGGAGACGTGCCAAAAACACAGAGAGGAGAGAGAGATGGTAAATGAATCAAGCCGTGATGTGTACATTTATCCACGCCTCATTTTCCTCAGAACAAATGTTCTTCGCCTTAACAAGCGATTAGATGGACAATAGCTTCTTTTTCACTCTGTGCGCTGCCCCGGGCTGTTGACGAAAACACTCGCAGACGCCTTTCACCGTGACCTCGTTCTCCGGAGAGGTCATCAATAGTTAAATACCCGTGGTGCCTGCGTCCCGCCAGCGTCCACACAGAGGAGTCTGACCGTCGCAGGCTGCTACGCGTGTGTGTGTGTGTGGGGCTTTAGACTGTGAGCGGCAGCTTCGTTATAATTTCATGACTCTCCACACCAGGATACACAACATGACAACGTTAATTATTCAGCCCACCTCGCATAAACGTCACGTGGGGGGGGGGGTCACATAGACACACACACATATACAAGCAAAAATGAAAAACATGGCGGTCGTCAGGCAGATTACAGACGTGGGCCAGACGGCAGACTGGTAGCACATCTGCACGCCACTGCCCGCTGGACATTCCTGGTCGGTGAAAAAGTAACCACGTTATCAACAAGTTGGTCAATGACCAACCATCTGCTTCCTAAGGCCGTTGACCTTTAACCTCCAAGGCAATGGCTCAGGGGTCACATGAGGGACCTTTCAGGTAGTCTGACAATAGATGGGAGGAAGTGGAAGGGGACATAAGAAGCTGAGAGCCAACGAACAACTTCTCATTGTCTCAGTTTCTCTTCCTTAAAAATGTGCTCTCACATCCTAGAAAGACGAATGAGGAGTGCCAGATTCACATTGAACACATTGTTCTTTTTGTGTCATTAATGTTGGCCATATTCCCTGCTTTTATCCAAAGATGGAAACAAAGAAAAGCAGCTGTCAGTATTATAATGCACCAGCTAATGGCCTCTTAGTCATGGTGGGCAAGACATTTCTGGGAAGTTGTAATGGACCAATATTCTACAGACGGTTTCCTAACTTTCTACTTTTGAAAGTGTCCGTGGGCCTGATCATGTCGTGTTTACACCATTTTTCACTTGACAATTTATTTTTTATCATAAAAGTTGATGCTTTTGGCAACAGTTTACCGGCGCTTTGATATCTTGGGAGGGCTGACGCTCAAATCATGATGTCTGTCCAATCATGTGAAATTGTGAGAGCAATTTATTTCAAAATTGAGGAAATTCCATTGAATTTTTGCTGTTGTTTGGTTTTATAATGACATAAACGCTTGGATGGACTACTTCCTGTTTCGTGATGAATGTCTTCGTTGTTCCTCCCCTCCCACTCGCCACCACTCCCTGCCTCCTCTTCATATTCCTCATTTAGTTGTATCTGCTGCCCTCCATTCAACCTCTTCTTTCCCTTCCCTCGCTCTCTCGCTCCCGCCTCCGCCCCTCTCGTCATCTGTTTTTAACTCCTCTTCTGAGGACTCATCCTCCCTGCAGTCATTTTCAGCCCCCCCCCTCCCCGCCGCTCGTTGTCTCACACACACAGAATATCAGAGTAGTGAAGACAGGTTGGTTTGTATGAGCGTGCGTGGGTGTTTACATAACCCCCATAAGAGCCCGCATCCACTGTTTGGCCTCTTAGGTAAACATGACGGCTGTCTATCCTCCATCCAGCAGCAGATCCAGCAGAGATAGCCCCCGCTTATCTGTTCAAACACTCATGCTGCTTTGTATTACCAGTGTCAGCTCCACTTGATTAAATCAGGCCATGCCCAAAATCAAATAAACCCCCTCGAGTAGGATTTTGAAATCATATCACTCCCATTCCCACTGGTTACGGAATTTCTGGAATATCATATTATTTTGACAAAGCAGGGAACTTTACAAATGGGTCACTTTACACCAATATTTTTAAAATTCAAATGAAAGCAGACAGTTTATGACTTATAATGAAAAACAACCTTATCAAAAGAAGAGGGAATCAAATTTTTAGGCAACGGGAGCGTGCTTGGGTTTGATCATGGTGTGTCTGGATTAGAGTAAAAGGGAAAATCGTGATGCCTTTAATCTTTAATTCAGCTGCTTGTAGCTGTTGTCTTCCCATCTTTCCGCTGCGTCGTGCGGCAGCGATGTTAGTCGCCGTGGTTTTTTCTCTGATATCCGTCGTTCAGCAGCCGCTCAGCCCGGCCCGGTCGACCACAGACCGAGAGAGAGAGAGAGTGAATGACACTTAACAGTCACTCACTCAGTTAAAAGACGCTTCCTCTGCTTATCTGAGTGTGTGAGTGTGTGTGTGCGTGTGTGGTTTCCTGTGTCTTTTGTGTGTGTGGTTTCAGTTAGTAGCCGCTGCCACCGAGAGGAAGAAAGAGAGAGAGATATCAGCTGTGCTGTGGTCTTGAAGAGGAGGTTTAAGGAGAGAACGGAGGTGTTGAGATGGAGGGATCCAGAGGGATGTGGTGGAGACAGACAGACAGACGGAGAGAGGAGGCGAGAATGAGGTGGAGAAGGAAGGAGGAAGTTGATCATAATTACAAACTTGGAGTTATGGGGTTTGGAAAAAAAAACATTTCTACCACAAAAAGGACAGAAAGGAAGATTCGTGTCTGTCATCCAACTGCCCAAAACAGAAAGTAACTGACCACCCTGGTTACATTTGCCCCCCCCCCCCCCCCCCCCCCCCCCCCCCCCTGCTGCCGCGGCCGGTCTTTTAAGAGCAAATGGAAGGAAGGGAGTGTTCATGAAGTGACTGTTGATGGTTTTTGGCAGATGCCTCAGGAAGTGAATTTCACTCACATCCTGCCCACCTGGACACACTTCCTGCGTCTGAAGGCCGGTCATGTTTGGCCGTGTCAGGTCACGTCTCCCCCCGCAGCGGCTTCCTGATGACCACCAGTGGGGAGAGGTGAATGGAAGTTGGTGGATGAGTAAGCAGTGTGTGAGGAGGAGGAGGAGGAGGAGAGAGAAACCCTCATCCATCGTCGGGCTTTCCCAGCCTCCCAGCGCCGAACCTTTGACCCCAAAACACATCGACAGCTGGGCTGGTGACATTGGATCCGTGTTTGGGTTGTCTCTGCTTTGTCCGGCCTGGCACTATGTGTGTGTGTGTGTGTGTGTGTAGCCAAGCGAAACCGTGCACTGCGGGTGGGTGTGGAGCAAGAGATAGTGTGTATGTGTGAGAAAGAGAGAGATAAGACAAGCACAAGCATACAGGCAGGTACAGTACATCACCCTCTGACAGTAACCAACCTTTGTCTCCTGTTTGTCCTTGTTCCCCCAGATTTTCCACGCCAACACAGACCCGGCTGAGGTGGTTCTGAACCGGGTCCCGCAGCCAGTCTTGGCGCGGTTCGTTCGCATCCGACCTCAGACCTGGAGGAACGGCATCGCCCTGCGCTTCGAGCTCTACGGATGCCAGATTACAGGTGTGTGTGTGTGTGTGTTTTAGACTTTTCTAACCTTTTCCTTTTCTAACCTTTGCCGGTATCATCCTGCTTCACATTCAGACAGTTTGAACAGAAACAACAACAGTTCTCTGCTGTACTTTTGAGCTCGGTTTCTTTTTTTTAAAGGGCAAGTTAAAAGCGGTGATGAGGGAGAGGAGGAGAAATCCCTTTCTGTCCACTGTGGCGATTTAGGGATTTAAAACAGCTACACTGTGGTCAGGTCTCTCTTTTCCATTGTCTTGCCAAGTAAAAATAACTTTGAACATCAGCAAAACATAACTTCCTAAACCATAAAAGGGAACACACACATTGCTGCTCATACATACTCATACATGTGTGTTTATGCCTTCTCCCATGCCGCCCATGCTATCTTTTAAACATAGCAAACCCTCAGGCTAATGAAAGGCAACTTCTCTATTCTTCCAGAGGCAGCGGCAGTGTCGGTTCCCAATCTCGAAGCTCTCCCGCTTCCCCTCCGCGCTCGCTCTCTCTGCCTCTTGTCTTTTTTATTTTTTGATGTGTCCTCTTTGCTCTATATCGGGAAATGAGTGCCGATCAATCATTCATGGCTCCCCCGTTCACTCTTACATCAGAAACTGTGATTCGCCGCAGCCTCAACAGCTGCTATTGAAATAACTATTAGCTTTTACAGTACAGGTACACCGGCACGCCGGCGCTTTCTAAATATAGCAGATGACCTCAAAAGCAGGCACACCCGTTGAAATGTACACAGACACCACCCACCGGAGCGCACACACACACACACACACACACTTCCTGTGCCTTTTATTCATTATTTACATCTCCTGCTTTTGCAGTGACATAACAGCATGAAACTTTGATCTGTGTTCTCTTAAACCGTCAGCACAACTAACATCTCCCCCTCTCACTTCCTCTGTGTCTCCCTCTCTTCCTCTTCCTTAAGTTCTCCCCACCTCCCACCACCCTCCACGCTCGTCTTGCGCCCCTCCTGCCTCCATCCTTTCTCTCTCCTCCCGTTTGCCTCTGTAGGAGTGTCGTCTTGTGCGCTCCTTCTCCCAGCCTCCCCATGCTGTCGTCTTCAGCTCCGAGTCCCTCTCTCTTGCT
Source organism: Seriola dumerili (assembly GCF_002260705.1). Taxonomy (NCBI): domain Eukaryota; kingdom Metazoa; phylum Chordata; class Actinopteri; order Carangiformes; family Carangidae; genus Seriola; species Seriola dumerili. The sequence continues at coordinate 361,962 of NW_019175811.1, forward strand.
TTTTTTTTTTTCCCTCTTCTCTTTCCGCGCTCTTCTTCTCTGCCTCCCAGCTCCTCATATTATACCTTTCTTATCCCCTTAATCCTCATTTCTCCCTCTCACATAGTCCCTCAGCAAGTTACTTTCAGCGCTGCTTGCCTTTCCATATCTGAATGAGTTTCTTTCCCAAAGTGCTTCTACGTGTACGTGGAACTTTCCCGCAGTTAGTGAATGCACGTAAAAAATGTGTGCAGCCCAGTGAACACAGGTACAATGCAAGACACTTAAATATTTGTGTGAGATGTGAGAGCAGCAGTAGTGCTCCTTTCCTTTCCTTTCCTTCCCTCCTTCCCTCGCCTCTCACCTCTCCCTCTCCTGTTCGTCTAAACTCTTAATGCTCAGTGGCCAGTAGTGCAATCCTGCGGTGAAGCTTAACAGCTCCCAGGTGGGGATATGTGTAACAGCGTGAGTGTATGTTAGGTCGTCGCTGAAACGTCTCCGTCCACCCAAACTCAACCCCCCCCACCCCCACCTCTCCTGTCGCCTCCCAAGGTGAAGGTTAAAGTAATCTCTGCCCCCCTCTCTGCTTCCTGCTCCAGATGCTCCATGCTCAGACCTGCAGGGCCTGCTGTCCGGCCTGCTACCTGATGCACAGATCTCAGCCTCCTCCAGCAGGGACATGGTGTGGAATCCCGGGACCGCCCGTCTGGTGGCCAGTCGCTCCGGCTGGTTTCCCGCCCCTGCACAGCCTCTGGCGGGAGAGGAGTGGCTACAGGTGTGAGACGATTTGAATATCGTTTTATTGCACATTTTGGCTCTGCGTTTCCAGTTGATATTACTGCACCTTTTTTATGTTAATATAAATGAATCATGAATCACTTAACATTCACTTCCACACATTAGCATATAAAACTAGCAGCACATTAGCCTGAGTGGGCGCCAGAAAGAGTAACTGTTGTGTTGTTTTGGCTTCAGCACAGCAGCATTTTTTTTTTTTTTTGTTTTCTATGGTGCACTCATCTCAATCTAATCTCTTCAGGTGGACCTTGGTGTGGCGAAGACGGTGCGTGGTGTGATCACCCAGGGGGCGAGAGGAGGAGACGCTGGAAGTGGGGCGACCACAGATAACCGGGCGTTTGTGCGGAAGTACAAAGTGGCGCACAGCCTGAATGGAAAAGAGTGGAATTTCGTCATGGACAAGAAGACCAGCCTGCCGAAGGTGGGTAGAGGAGGAGGAGGAGGAGGAGGAGGAGGAGGATGAGATTGTGTTGAGATTGTGTTGTGTCTCAGCACCTATTACAGCTTGTGTATCCTGTGCAGATTTTCGAGGGGAACACACACTACGACACCCCGGAGCTGCGCCATTTTGACGAGACGGTGGCGCAGTACATCAGGCTGTATCCAGAGAGGTGGTCGCCGGCGGGGATCGGCATGCGAGTGGAGATACTGGGCTGTGACCTTCCAGGTAGGACGCCCTGCTGTTGCTTATTATATGAATCATTTTCCATATGATAATTTGCTGCCTATAGTATTCCAGGCTGAATAATTTACCCGGCACTGTAATGAACTCAAGTGATCTAAACAGAACCGAATGGACCTTGAGGAAGGTGGCTCCACAGAAAAAGTGAGGCGCGCATTAGATATGCATGAGAGTCATTAGAGTCTGGCGGAGGTGAAAAGAGACAGACAGTGCTGGCAGAGGAAAAGGGAAAATGATGCAGTGAAGTCTTGAACCTGGAAGTTTTGCGGTTACGTTTCCTTTGCTGATATTGTTTCACCTGGGAGAGCGGCCTTGTGTGAGCTCCGACAACAAGTGTTAACATCAGCAGGGAGTGGACGGGGTTCGGTTTGAAGGAATGCGTCCCCACACAGAGAGAGAGAGAGAGAGAGCTGGTTTGTTCACTTTCCAGCGTGGTCTGTTATCCAGATGTGAGGTAGCACTGGAGAGACACACACACACATATGGACTCTCACTGCTTACCACTCCCTCTGTGCCTCGACAGGATGACTGGGCTGTGCAGCGCAACACGCTCAAGCTCTTCTATACAAGCGCGGACGCACACATTCAGACACACACGCTCGCACACCAAGCAAACCACAGATATAAATGTATACTCTCAAAGACACCCACACACACGCACACACACACACCACGGTAATCATGGCTCTATAAACTCAAGTTAGGCCACGCTGTCACCGCAATGATTTGTGTGTGTGTTTGTGTGTTCATGCGCTGGATGAATTGCTCTGCGCTCCAGCTGGAGTGAGATGAAATATTAAGAGCAGAACATCAGCATTATGGCCTTTTACCACCTCTCCGGACAGCGTAATGCACATTTAAAGACACATAGACGCTCATAAATGAACATCTGCCATTATAGCATCAATATTTAACACAACCGTGTTAACCACACATAATGCAACGTAAATGTGAGTTCACTTTCAGAGATGCAGAGCCAACAACATACCTGAGATGATCCAGCAGTTTATACATCTGCCGGACGCTGTAGTCATTTAACTTATATGTCATTTATGAAACACCCGGAGTTCCCCACAAACCTCCTGTGGCACACAGGAAGTGATGTGTTTTCCATTTACTCTCTGATTGACAAGTGAGGTGTGTGGGAGAAACACGATACGAGAAAAGATGGAGACAAAAACGAACAAGCAACAGAAACCTCAGAGGAGCAATTTTTTTTTTTTTTTGAAATCAGATGGAGCGGAGAGTTTTGTGGCACAGAAAACGGCTGTTGAGGGTCACACATTGTTCACAGGCCTCCAGAACTCAGCAGGCAGAGTGGACGACTGCTGACATCCTGTAAATCATTCACTTCCCCAACCACCCCCCCCCCTACTTACCCACCCCCCCTCCACACAAACTGTTCACTGCTGTCTGTTCTGTCCTCAGTTAAGCCCTCTTTTCAATTTATTCTCAGCTATATGATTTAAGGATGATAAAAAAGGATATATTTTTTACCCTAAATCTTGCATTGTACAGTTTGAGCCGAGCAGCAGCTACCACAATGAGGCAGAATCTCTCTCTCTCTATCTCTCTCTCTCTCTCTCTCCCTCCCAATTCCTACACATGGTTGCAGTTTTTTTTCTTTTCCCACCCTGAGGCCCTGTGCGTGGGTCCGTAAATGTTTTTGTTCTTTTTTCGTTACCATGCCTCCTCTCCTCTCCTCCCCTCTTCCTCTGTTACTCATCACTTGCACCTCTTTTCCATGCTCACTGCTGCTGGTTCCTGACTCCTTCTGTTTCCCCCAGCTGTCTCTCTCTCTCTCTCTCATACACACACACACACACACACACACGCACGCACACACACACACACATGCACATGCACAGCCTCTACAGTGACAGTTTCTTTTTTTTCTGGTGTATGTGCTTCCAAAAATGAAAAATTTATGAGCTGAGGAAGGAAATTTTAGAGTGATCTGTGGAGAAAAAAAAAAAAGCAAAATATCTCCTTCCCTTTTTCCAGGTTGGATCATTTTAGTCTTAGACGCACTGTACTGTAGAACTCACACATGCATATACACACCTGTAATGCAAAGCCCAGCTTCACGCCGGCTTCTGGTTCCTTCCACACCCCAGTAAATTCAGTATTATTGAGCTATGATGACAGATTTTAACCAGTCATGACAGTTTGGTCTTATATTTATTGGGATGTTCACATAAGCTCTTTATGTCACCGTCTTCGGAGCGTCCCATCCTTTAGGAAAGCTTCTGTTTGTGTGTGTGTGTGGGTGTGTGTGTGGATGAACCTTGATCCGAGCACTTAACCCCACCCATCAGAATATCAAACAATGGCTACTTGTCTTTCCCATCATGTTCTTTTGTGGTGTGTGTGTACGTGCGCGCATGCACATCCATTCATTATGTGTGTGTGTGTGTGTGTGTGTGTATTAGAACAGTGTGTGTGTCTAGTACTGCCAAGCAGAGATTTACAGAAAGGCTTTCTACATAATTGAAGATTTTTTTCCCCCTCTTCTCTGACATATTGCTGAGTCAGATTCTTTGGGAGTGAGCAATGTCTTTTTACTCAGAGAGGGTTGGCCCTCACCACCCTGTGTGTGTGTGTGTGTGTGTGTGTGTGTGTGTGTGTGTGTGTGTGTTTTTTGGTATCTGTGTGCATGTCTTTTAAGACGAGTGTGTGTACACATGCGGAGCTGCATGTGTATTTGTATGTACGAGTGTGCGCCTCCATTATCTATGCCAGCAGTTCCCCTGAGTCCAGTTGTAAATGTTGGCGTCTCATCCCGCGCATGATGATGATGATGATGACTTGCATCATCACCTGCAGCGGTAGACACATTATGTAAGACAACACTCCGCTGCAGAGGGACATTTTTTTTTTTTTTTTTCCTGCATCGCAAAGGCTTCCGCTGCGCATGCACTGTCTCCTCCTCACGCCGCTCGTGTGACGCCGCTCCTCACACACACATCAAGGCTGGGGGGTGGGGGGTGGGGGGGTCGGCAGGTCACATACGTTCATTCTTACTCTGTCCCGCATAAACTCACACACGCCCCCACACAAACGCACGAGTCGGTCCCATTCCCATTGCCCCTGACACTCCTGTCACACCCCGGAAAGGTCAGCACATTTACACTGTGACAAGGCCTGACCTTTGAAAGCATAGAGTGCTCAGGGCCCGGGCAGAATCTTAATGGAAGAGCTTGTGTGTTTTGTGTTTATGTGTGTTTAGCTATACGCACCCAGGTAATGTGTAGGCGCTTGGTTTATTTTAACGCCTTGTCCCGAGACTTAACTGGAGGAGTGAAAGGTTAGACCGGAATAAAAAGGCAAACACAAAAAAGCAAAAACAAACGAGAAGAATGAGCGCGAGGGAGAGAATGAAAAGAAGAAGAGGAACGAGAGGTGGTCTCGCATTTGAAACATGGGCAGGAGGAGGAGGTTTGAGGTTACCTTTTTCCGGTGGGGGCCAGCAGCGATAAGAGTCTCATTAGCTCGTTAATGACTGGCGTAAAGGACATGACATTAACGGCGGGTTAATGTCAGGAGCTGTCGCCAGCTGTGGCCGGCCCTTTCATGTTTGCCATTTCTCCAGCTGGGGCGCCATCGCACTCATTTCCACAGGAAGTTCCTCTGAGCGGATCAATTGTGCATCACGCTGCGTTTGTTTCCCTTAGCGCCTTTCATAGTCTATAAATGATGAGCGTGGTCATGCAGAAAGAGGAATATTAACAGTAGGAGGCTCTAGTATTGCCACTAACAGGCGTTCAGCAGGGGAAATCCATGCGACTTCTCTTTTTTTTTCCTTTTTTTTACTTGCTTGCACACTTGTTGTGTTTCTTTTTCCGACTGATGAGCTCGGTCTCACATGAGATCACCAGGCATCCAACCCTCAGAGTTGTTTGGATAGGCTTAAATGAGACAAGGCATGGAAAGCTAACAAAAGGAATATGAAATATAACACGCTCACTAATAATCCACATTCGCATTTCAGTGATAATTAATGTCAAATTAGTGCAATATGTTTTGACTGTTGGGGTAGTGAAATGTGACAAAAACAAGTGACCGTGTGTAAACATGTGCGGTTAATGACTCTTATACAGACAGAAATTGAGACTCCACAGTTTATTCGCGTGATAAATGTGGATCCTTTTGGCGCAGACGTGACCCGAACCTCTGCGTAAACTCCCATAACGCACCAGGGTCGACCCCATCTGCTCCTAATAACACGCTGCTTTCTCCCACTTCACATTCCAACCGCAGCCTGCTCAACATGTGTCAGTGTGCGCGCACATGTGACGCGTGTTAATCAGAATATAGTTGTTGTTGTTTTTTTCTTTGTATGTTGTTTGCCTTCCTACGTGATAGATGCTTAAATAGATGTTAAAGTTAGAGAGAAAATCCTACATTTCACGTTGCGTTTGTTCTCCCTTCTCTCAAATGCGCATGAGTTATAGAGTGAGGGTAACACACACACACACACACACACACACACACACACACACACACACACACAAACACGATAGCTCACACATGCACAAGAAAAAGGAGTGGGAGATGGAGTGTGTGTGTGTGTGTGTGCTCTGTATCCTCCCTGACAGCCTAGTGAGTGGTCCCAGAGCGTGATCATCCTGTCCAAGGTCGAGGGGAGTTTGTTAGACACATCCATCCATCAGCCTTAGCACCAGGCGTTCTGTGTGTGTGTGTGTGTGTGTGTGTGTGTGTGTGTGTGTGTGTGTGTGTGTGTGTGTGTGTGTGTGTGTGTGTGTGTGTGTGTGCGTGTGCGTGCGCGGAGTGTGTGCAACTCCGCATCTGCATGTGGACATGTACGCCCGTGCATCTGGGTGTCCGCATATTTGAGTCGGCGTGTGTGTGTGAGTGTGTCAGACAGATACTGACGCCTGAGCACCCAGACACAACATGACGGGGGCCCTTTGGGTGCTCTAGGGCTATCAGTGCCTGTCTCTGGCACTTTGGGTGGGATGGCCGAACGGAGACAGGAGACTGGAGATACAGTTATTTTTCAGGCCTGCACTTTCACCCTCAATAGACATAAACTTCATTTGCTGAATTATGGCTAAAAAAAATCCTTTTAGATTTCCTGTTCAAAACTCAACCTCAGCTGTTTTAGCATAAGAGATTAGTCTTTATGCTAAGCTAAGCTAACCCACTGCTGGCTGTAGCTACATATTTCTCATAGAGGCATGAGAGAGGTGTCAAGAAAGCAAAAGTGATTAAGCATTAAACATTTAAAATAAACAGATAAATAATAATAAAATAATTGAGAGTTATTAAAGGTACATAAAGACACTGTACCTCGGTCCTATCTGGTTCTTTCTGCCTATGTTGCTTATCATTTCCTTTCCTGTCTGTACTTCCTGTCCCTCCCTGATGTATGACACAGAGGGAGAAATTCCACATGAATAATCTCAACTTAAACAAACACTGTGTGATTAATGTGTCCTCCTCTTACAGAAATCTAATGTCTGGGTATTGTTTCATACCGCTGTCGTTGACCTGAATCGTGTTGTTGTTTTTTTGTTCCTGTAGAAACCACTACACCGGCTGACACGGTCACACCAACTCTGCCCACCGACATCGAAACCACCACTGTCCCCGTTACAACGATGCCAGGTGAGAGTGTTTTGCATGAAAGCAAAAGAAACAGCGGATTAATAGTGGCATTAGGGAGCTGTAATGTACAGATGAAAGCTTCTGAATGGGCTGTGTGACATGATGTAGAGCTGCTTGAATGAATGCTTCTTGTGATTTCTCATACGTTTGTGCCCTTTGGCTCTTGCTCTTCCCCCGCCGCTCTCCACCTCTGCAGGAGCCACCTCTCCTCTATCAGACAGCGTGTGCGACTTCGACCACGGCCTGTGTGGGTGGACGCACGACCGAAACGCCCCTCTCTTCTGGGTCCTGCACAGCCACGGTGAGACTCCTTATCGGTCTATGTGGGAGATTCTGAGTCAGCGTTTATCAGAGCGACTCAGAGCCGCTTCAGCTTTTCGCTATGTAGCAAACTGTTGATACACAGTGACCTGCGGGAGTGAGGGTTAGGCTCAATTTTACAAAACAATGCAGTTAGCAGCTCGGGTTTTATTCTGGTATAACACGGGTTTACTGCTGCAGAGCTGTTATGTATGCAGCTGCAAGAGGAATTTCATTTGGGTGCAGAAAATTGCACAAGCACAAATGCATTAAGTTTGTTTTTATCAACTTCAGTGGGTCTAGACAAGACACAGTTTTCTATAATTAAATGGACTCGTTCTCCTTGTGCATCTTCATTGAGTCCTCTTTCAATTTGATTAAAATAATTCCTTAAATTGAAACCCGTCTAATTTAGCAGTCTGCCAGCCACGCCGCTCTTTCCGATTGAATGAGAATGAAAATAGATTGAGGGAATCAGAGGGAAATAGACACCGCCGCCGCATCAAGCACATACAGCCTCGCCTGTGACACACGCCGGCTCTCCAGCGCCGCGCGTCCAAATGGGCCGACGTCTCGGGCAGGAAGGGGTTAAGACCCAGTAGCTCCAATTAAGTTCAGAGCAGGAGATTCCAAACACGAGCAGTTATTCCCCAGCCGTCCCTTTACTGCCCCTCAATTACCTCAGGCACATCCCAGATGATGCTGTGTGGACTTCCATCTACTTAGACACTCCTTGAAGAAATAATTATTCATTTTCCCTTTATACATACCCGAGGATCAAAAGTGCAGCTTTTGGCGTGTTATTAAAAGCCACAGAAGACGTTTCCTGCTGGGTTTAAGGAGGATTTTTCTTATAGTGCTATTTATAATTTTTCATAGGCAGGGTACAGGATTGTTAAACCAACCTTGTTATAAAATTCATTGCTTTTGAGCAAGTCTCCATGAAAGATTCAGCATCTGTCTCCAGCTGGATGGAATTGAACAAGAAGTTCAGCATGCCCCCCCTGTCTTTGTCAAATTTGTGATGTCACCTGGGTTACGTTCAGCAGAGCAAATGGAGCTAACAGGAAAGGAAAGACATTTTCCTGAAGCGTGACCTATTTAGGTCATAACCATCTTTGACGGGGGGGGGGCTTCAAAGCAGTTTCTTTCATCACGGCCGGATTGGAAAGGGTTGCTTAGATTAGCCAGTTTGTGGCTTTCATGTATGGAGTATCATTTGCAGCCGCTCTGAACTCGCTACACCACCCTTTTGATTTTTCCCTGCAGATGTCAAAGGTCAGAAATCCTAGCTAACGCGGGGGCATTATTTCAGCGCTATCAAATCACTGTTTAATCTTCTATAGAGTTCCCCTTTTTCTCATGTGACCCAGGAGCTATGATCTCCTCACCTCTCGACCTCGGTCATGAAACACAGCTGGAATTAGCCGCCTTACACTGTTGTATTATTTGGCTTAATATACCCCCGCTAATAAGAATGTGCTAACTAGGCTTCATAGATTGGATCCGTGTTTGCTTCTCGCTGCAGGAGACCGCTGTGAAATGGATTAATAATGCTCTGTTTCGCTGCGTATGGCGAGGCAGTCTCAATTATGAGCTGTCTGGCAAACAAGAGGCACAGCAATGGGGGTTTCGCTGCAAGACGCTGCACTTCAACACGAGGCAGAGATGATGGAAGAGGCTTTGGCGCACGCATTAGAATGAGTGATATAAAACGCCTCACAAAAGTGTTTCACTCGCACATCCTCTCCACAGGCGTGTAAACACATACTGTATATATACACCCCTCCAAAAAAAAAAAAGCAAGGAAGAGCGCACACACATTCATTCTAGAGCCGCAAAAAGGCCAAGGGACATACTGTCACACACACACACACACACACACACACACACACACACACACACACACACACACACACACACACACACACACACACTGTCTGAAGTGTCACACACACAGGCGTATGGCGGGCAGAGGGGAGCTGTCAAGTCGGAGGAAGATTTGTCCCTCCAGATACTGCTTGTCTGATCTACTGGAAGGACCACACACACACACACACACACACACACACACACACACACACACACACACACACACAGCAAAAGGTTATCGGCCCAGTCACTCAGCATGGCTGCCCTAAAAACATAAACTCCTACTCTTACATACTTGCTACTGTCATTTGTTTTTGGATAAAAAGAAAGATGTGGATAAAAGACAAACATAACGGCGTCACCTTGGAAACAAGAACACACACACACACACACGCTCATATTCTGGAAAATACCTGTGTGCTCCCTGATATGTGTCAGACTGTTTTTTTTCCTTTTAAAAGAGGACCATATTTGCTGGACCCCACATGCACACACACACACACACACACACACACACAGTTCTTCATGATAAAGCAGGTGATTTAATCTGCAGATTGTTGATACTGGACATTTTCCCACAGGGCCCACTTAAGAAATTCTTCACCAGACGCCTCATTGAGTCACTCTCTCACACATACACGGCCTGTCTCTTTTCTCACACTCACACTCTCACACACACACACACACACTCATACATACAGTAGGCTCACCAATCTTACCCCCTCACAATGGAATTTGTGTCAGCATCCAATTTGCAAACTAAACATCCTCTGGTGTAAACAAATGGAGTGGCGTGCGTGTTGTTGGACTTTTCCGTTGTCGAAGTCGTTTACCTGGAAGGGAATGAAGAGAAATAGGCCCCTGGGGGTCTTGGCAGGAGTTCTGGTAGCGCTCTGTGTTCGAATGACGCTCACACTGGACCTATTCTTCTGTGTGTTTATATTTGTCATATCCCTATTGTGTAGTGTGGTGACTATTGTGCAGTTGTGATCCCGTTCCTGTTAGCAACTGGTGATTAGTTTCTTTTTTTTTTTGTTTGAGAGTCCTTTTGGAAATATATCTGTGACTGTGTGAAAACACACTCTGCACATGTGTATATAAGGGGATATATATGTGCCTGTACACAGATTGCGCACATGCTGCGTTTTGTGCCCCACAAGCTCATCTCATCAGCATCCATTTACAGTGGATAAAAGTCTACACAGCCTTTCAGATTTCCTCGTTTTTATTGCCTCGAGGGTTGAAATGAAAACCTATTAAAACATTTTTTTTTTTTTTCACTCTCATTTCAATGGAGCAACCAGCAAACTCAAGGTTAAAACAAAGCTCTGCTCATTACTGGCATTGTGTTAAAATTACTAGAACAGCTTGGTTGCACACTGTAAAAATCTCCAATGTCTTTTGTTTTGTTTTGTTTTTTTTCCTTTTTTACTTTTCATTCAGTCCCATTGCGTTTTGTTGATATAGTAATTATTCCAAGGTTATTTTCAAAACTGGTAGCACATGTGGATTCAGGGTCTTGGGGAGTGGAGAGAGTGTGTTGACATATGATCTCACAACCCCCTCCAGAGCTCAACAGCTATCTGTACATGGACACCAGCCTGACAACGGAGCAGCAGTGGGCCAACCTCGTGAGCCCCGTGGTGGCGGCCGAAACCGGACCCCTCTGCCTCCTCTTCTCCTATCAGCTGTGGGGCGAGGCCCCGGGCCACCTGAGGGTCTTACTGCGGGACGCCCACAACGAGGTGACCCTCCTCTGGACGCTGAAGGAAGATCAGGGCCGCGTGTGGAAGGAGGGTCGCACTATCCTGCCTCGCTCCCCTAAAGACTTCCAGGTAATAAACCCACATTTTTTTAAAGGTAGAATAAGAATTGGAATAAATTCTGGCCAATATCAGTGTTATATTATATTAAAGTCTGCTTGATAAATAGGTATCTGGGTCAGACCCTTTATGTCTTTAATGTCCCCCCAGACGGAGAGCATGTCTTTAATGTGTGAGGTGTATTCATCTGAGTGCACATAAAAGCGTCAGTCGTAACCTCTGTCACCTTAGGCCAGGTTTGACTTCAAAAGGAGCTAAAGTAAGCCGCGTTGTCTCTATCGGCTGCACGATTGTTTGGGGATTGCTGTGCATTTGTCAAAGACATCACAAGTCGTTAATGTTCTCATGAAAAAGTAAGTTGAAGAAGCTTGCAGGGAAGGGGAGGAGGATTGCAAGTGTTGAGTGCAACTTTGAAATCACAGGCACTGTATTAAGTTTTTATCCTTTTTCTCCTCCTCCTCCTCCTGCTTGTCCCCGTTCTAAATTTGCCTCCACCCCCCCACCCACCCCCCACTTGCTCCATCTCTGCCTTCATCCTGTCTCCATCTTCCTCTTCTTTCTCAACTTTTTTTCCTCCTCCTCCTCCTCCTCCTCCTTCCCCTTCCTCTTCCTCCTTTGTTTTTTGGCTGTGGTAGGTTGTGATGGAGGGTTTCTTTGCGCGCGGCACCAGAGGACACATCTGGATAGACAACATCCAAATGAGCTCCAGCACCCCCCTGAAAGAGTGTACACGTAAGTTGCACGCATACACGCAATCTGTATACACACATGCGCGCGCCCAAATCGTTCCCATTCAGGAGAATATTTAAAGACGCACACACACACACACACACACACACACACATACATCCATTTGACCCATCAGCTCCCTCTCATCCTCTGTCAGCACCACCATCGCCTCATCCTCCCGCCCTCCATCAATCTGCCATTCACTCTATTTCCCTTCCACCTCCTCCACTTTTAGCCTGAAGGTCCTTGAACAGTGACACACATGAAGTGATAAACACCCCCCACCCCCCGTCCTCCACCCTCCACTCCCTGGCCCTCCCATCCCAGTTTCAGAGACAGCCTCTCCTCCACCAAAGAGCCCACCGAATACCGAGATGAAAGGAGGAAGGAGAGGGAGGGACAGCGTTTACTCCCTCCACAAAAAAAAAAGAAAAGAAAAGAAGAATAGGAAAACTAGGCCATAAACGCCCTGTGGGCCCCAGCGATGCTAATCTATGTTTCATTAGATTTCTCTTCTTCTCTTTCCCTCCTCTCCCTCTATCTCTCTTGCACTCACTCCTGCATCATATTTGTAAACAGAGCTTTTCCCGAGCCGTCAAAGGGAATTACTAGACAGGCTGTTTCCCAAGCAAGTTTTCTGGGTGCCTGGTGTGAGCCGAGCGCCAGCACAGCCTCCTTAATCTGGCCCGAGCAGTGGCTTTGGAGAGGGTCTTAAACAGATCAGAGAGCGAGCCGGGGGTTCAGAGCCAAAAACCTGCCGTCATCGCTTCTGACTGACATCCAGTGTGCTTTGGAGCTGGACCACAGTGGGGAGAAGGCAAAGTGTAATTGAGGGAAAGTGTGTGTGTGTGAGTGCATGAGTGTGTGTGTGCAAGAGTGTTTGTTATGTGCCTGGCTTGTTGCGAACACTTCTGTTTTTCCCGTCTTTGTGTTCTACCATTGGGTTTTTTGTGTGTGTGTGTGTGTGTCATGAGAGTCTGGAGAGAGTGAGCTTGGAAGGCAAAGACGACAGCCCCCCCCCCCACCCGCCCCGCCCCATCCCTTCCATCCCTCCCCTCCACGCTGCAGTGTTTCCCACTCCTCTCCCTCCCTTCCTTTGCCACTCCCAGAGCATGCTGGGATGCTGCTTATCACCCAGCACAGTAGAGTTCTTCACAGTACGTTGGCGTTCCCGCCAAAAGGCGCAAGTTCCCAAGTTGGTTTCTCTCTTTCTTTGTCTCTCACTCCACCACCACCACCCCCCCACCCCCACACACACATACATCTAACACAGAAACACATACACACACACACACACATACACACACCAGTTCTTTGTGTTTGCATTCCAGGCAATCAAAGTGAAGGTTCTGCTCTATGCGTTTGCAGCAAGCCAAAACGCCCCAGCCCGCTCCAGTTTATCTGGACTCCGCAGATAAACAACTTGAAATGCGTGAACTTTGCGAACGCGGACGCACACATGCGCACGTAGCCCCGTACACTCTCAGCACAGCCCATCTCGAATTCCCAGCTCACACAACGCACTCTGTTTGAAATTGCATTCGAGCAAAGCAGCTGAGTAAATGCCATAATTCATGTGAGTTATCTGAGGAATTAACTTAAATTTCCTCAGGAGGAGTTTGATAGTCTTGTGACATTTGTGTGACATTTGGCTGACTTTTCCCTCGTATTTAAAGTTATCTAACCGCTCTCACTCTCTCTCTCTTTCTTTTTCCTCCCCCCATGTCTGCCCCGGCTCTCTCTCTGTCCTCGCAGAACCCTTCGCAGCGTTTTCTCCCGAAAATCCAGGTGAGTTTGACTTTGGTGTGATGTCACTTCCTCTCCGGTCTTGCTTCCTGCCCGTTTGTATGTGCACTAGCCTGGGGTTTTTTTGCTTGGTGGCACTAAGTTGTCTCGACCGCTAAACAAATGAGCCACGGAGTCTCTATCTGGAGCTGTGGGAGCATGTAGACATCACCAAACAAACACCAAACCCCCTCGCTAAAATCTAAATTATTAAAAATTTGCAAATACTGAGTGAATTTTCTCAAACTCTAACCAAGTTGGAAAATAGATTATTTCAGTAATGTGTCGTGGTGCATTAGTTTTACCTTGTCAGTCTCAGTGGAAACAAAGGATTAGTCTCAAAAGAGCAAACTGTGCGTGCAAGGCAAGCTGAATCAAGCGCACCTCATGGAGTCAGATATTTGAACAGAGCTACATATTCTCAGTTCTAGGCTGCCTGACACAGCCTGAAGGGTTTTAAATAACTGTCTGCTTCATGAAAAATATTTAGAGCTTCCTGGGGGACTCTATGAGATTGATGTTAGTGTTTTGGCATCTCATAATGTCTTCCAATAAGATAAGAGCTTGGCGGTTGCAGTGCGAATGTGATGTGTGTGCACTTCTTCGGCTTTTCTACTCTTCCGTCTTCACACACACACACACACACACACACACACACACACACGCTCACTCAAAGTCTCTAACCCTTGACAAACACACATGAATATCACCACACACACACACCAGTGTCCCCAGTGAAATGCAATCAGAGTGACTGAGCGGCAGCAAGCACGGGTGTCTCTCTCCTCTCCCTAACTCGACTCTGTCTAATGAGTGTGTGCAGTGTGAAGTAGAAGGAGCACGCACCATTTCCCTCTGTAATTATGTGACACGGTCCAAAAATCAGGATGTATTCAGCTCTGCTTCGCTTTCCCTAGTTCAGTGTGACATTCTCTCAGTCTTACAGCTCTCCACATCAAGTTTGGAAGGTACATGTGGGCTCTATTTTTTAGTTTTACAATGTCTTCAGGGGTTCGTTTTTTGCATAGCAGACTTGGATTATCGAGTAGAGGCTTCTTGGAAGGTGATTAGTTGGTTCTTACCAAGAATTTGAGAAGAGGGTTCAAGCCAGGGGCAGCAGTGTAGAGGATCTGTGGAGATAGTCTCCAAGGAGACAGCGCTTGGCTTGAGGAGGAGAGGACTGGCCGGGAGGCTGATGCATGAGAAAAAGGGAAAATGAAAAACCAAGAACAGAGAACGGGATAAATTATGTACTCAAAACAAATCTGCCAACTCAAGCCAGCTAAATAACAAATCCCAATCCAATATCAGCTCCGAGAGAGCCCTGGAACATTGGATTCCCATGTGGTGTCCGACTGATTCTTGCATGATACTGAGGCTTTATTAGGGGGCTGGTTGTGACTTCCTGTGCCAGATCGAAACAGGAAGAGGAAGCTCCTTAATTCAATGTGTGTGGGTGCTCTCATAACTAATGATTTTAGCTTTCGTTTCACACCAAGTCATTTCACTTGAGCTTTGAAAACATGTAATTGCATTGCATTTGATTGGATCAACCATTGGACTGATTTCAAACCAAACCTCTTGATGATCTTGGTGTGAAAACTTGTCCTCCAACTGCAAAAACAAGCTACATGAGAGAAATGGATGCATTTTCATTTTTTTTTTTTTTTTTGGCCTTGGAGATTTATTTTATTTTTTGCAACTGGCATGCTTGTGCATGCTCATATGAGGTGCACGCCTGCTGTTGGTATGATGAAGACATAGGGATAGAAAATAGAGAATTAAATGTAGAAAATAAACAAGTGCCACTCCTCTCTTTTCCCGCTGGCCAATTATTCTGTATCTCTCCACCAGGGGGAGGCGTTCCTGTGCCTCCCTTGCCCATCCACTGGTATTACATTATGGCCGCCGGAGGCGCCCTCCTTCTCCTGGCGGTGGCCATCTTGGTCAGAGCCCTCTGTTGCTGCCGACAACACCTGGCCACCAAGAAGAGCCAGCTGTCAGTGGCCTATCACAGCTCCTCGCAGTGCTTCCAGTATTCTAACTGGTCCTCCAGTATGGCCACCCCAGGGGTGGAGCCAGTCCTGACTGTGAGATTGGACAGCCGGGACCGACACCGAACCCTCTGCTGAAAAGAAACACTTAGCTGGGTTGTGTTTGGCAGAGGAGGACGCCAGCTTGTGATGTCAGTGGCAGTGTGTGTCGTGATGCTGCAGGTTTGACAGAACATCCACTTGACGAACCCCTCTCTGCTTTAGTTTACAGTTGCAAGGGTGATGATGACACAGACGTTGTCCTAAACTGCCAAGTGAAAATTTGCAAAGAAACACTGTGCTCTCTCTCTCTGTCGCTCATGGATGTAGCTTCGGTTGCTGTTTTCTTCTTTGTTCCATTAAGGAGTTTGCTGTTGACATTTCACACTATGCTGCTCCTGATGAGAGGACTGAAGTCTGAGTAAGTTATTTATCTGAACAGCTTGTTTCGGACCATTGAGTGCCGTCTGGCTCCTCATAACCCCAACGGTCCTCCTGGAATGACCCCAGCATGGACGTACACACAGACATGTGTGGGCTGGGAAGAGGAGGGGGTCGATCTGGTTCCGCTGCGAGAGCCAGCCAGAGCTGCCAAACCACAGGCTAAAACAAGACCCCAGGGACATGAGGAGCTCTGCAGTGCTGAGAGAGAGAGAGGAGAAAACTGTTAGGCTGAGAGGCATTCATTGTGCTAGCTGTGGAAATGATCTGGCAAGCCCCAGAAAATAAAGCTCTTGGTATCTCTGTAATAACAACACGAGATAGCTGTGATATGAGTTGTACCAGTAGTGAGGGTGTTGTGACGGAGGAGCAGAAAAATCCTTCCATTGTCCTTTTCAACAGAGCATGTGCACATTTAAAAACAAAGGAATGCAAATCCATCATACTTAAAGTCCTGCATCACAAATGGAGATAACTAGCTCGTTTGATTGAACGTCTTGTCTCCTCCTGATAAAGGCATCAGTCAGTGATGGATGCAGCCGTCTTCAGTGTTTAGTGTTTCATCTTGATTCTCTGGCGTAATAAAGCACGTTGTTCCACTCCCATTTATGCTTCATACCACCCACTCCCATTGTTCCCTATGTCTTTAAGCTGCCCAGATGAAAGCCGAGCCGAGCCGAGCCGTATTGTGTTTTCAGTGTGAATATGTGCTTGTTGTTTTTAGGGTTGTAAATAGACACAGCTGTCTGCCATCACCACTTCTTACTTGATTTATACTCCTACAAATCCCACAATGCCGCTGCACCAGCTGGAAGTCATAAGTGCAGTGTTTTGCTGTATATGTGCACCCTTGAGAGAGATCCAAGACATTATGAAAACCAGAGCTCCAGCCAGTGATGGTTCTTCCTTTAGTGCCATAAGACGCCATGAATGGCTATTAACATCAGAATAGACGTAGTTAATGCACTTCTTACTAATATTTAACATATCTGGGATCTAAACGCCTATTTTATTGTGAAATTCCTTAAAAAATCTGAGTGAGAATGACAAATTGGTGACAGTTCCTCTCTCATCAGTTGGTACAAAGGTGGTGACGCCCTGGATTGAATGAAATTGAGGTCTTTACTCTGTGGCTTAGCGGAGCGTGCTCTCGTGATCTGTCACACCAGCAAAAAAAAATCCATCACCTACTTGCCCACAGCTCAGCAGAATGCACCTCAATTTGTTGCCACAATTTAGAAAGCTGCTCTTTTCTCTCCAGAGTGGTGGTGGAAGGGGGGGGGGGTTGGCATGCTCTCACTATGTGCTCTTAAATCAACTTGGGGAGGAGGGATTGGACACCCTACTTCGTCCATCTCGACACCGTTAAGCTCCAAGCCTCTAATAGTCGTAATTAGTTAATGGACAGATAACATTTATGAAGGCTGCGGTAAGCACTTTTCCCTCCCATTCGCCGCACCTCCGCCACCCAATCTGCTGCCAACTTCCGTTGCCCTGGAAACAGTATTAATAACGCCATTGGCCATCAAAGACCTCCACATCTAGACGTGTGCCTTGCCAAGCAGTTACTCCCACTCCTGAACGCTTGCCAAGAGTAGCAAGCGCAAAAACACACACACACACACACACACACACACACACACACACACACACACACACACACACACACACACTCACATAGACACAAATACACCAAGAAAAAGTGAAAAGAAAACTCATCTAAAGTATGAGTGCACTTGAGCTATGGGGGCTGTACCCACTGCTAGTTTTTACCACACTTGTAATCTTCCCATTCAGACACTCGCATCCATATCAGTTTTCCATACGGACATCGCCTGGCAGCGTTGTGAGTTTCACAAGACTGTCACGAGCACTTCTTAAATGTTGACGTTTGTCGCTGTTTTTTTTTGTTTTCTTTTCTTTTTCATCTTATACACCACTCTTAACCTTGACAGTAACAGTGTCGATGATTTTAACGGTGATAATGATGGGTAATGTTAATTATTTGACGATGACATGTTTGCATCTTTATTCACATGGAATGATCAGTCTTATACCATCAGTATATTATGTGATGACTGTGTGTTTGAATGTATCATAATGACCTTTCTCTATTAATAAAGTCATATTTTTCTATTATTCCAAGACTTGTGTGTGCGTGTGTGTGTATGTGTGTGTGTGTCTGTGTGTGTGTGTGTGTGTGTGTGTGTGTGTGTGTGGGGATGCCAGATCTCATTTACAATAACCATCAACCACAAATTGATTACAAATTGGATTAAAGAGCTGAATCTGTGAGCAGGAGATGAGTTTCTACTCCACCTTAGCACCGTCTCTTTTGCATACATGCTGTGCTGTGTAACGATGATTATGTGCAGGATGCGCTCGATGCTTAAAGTCCGTGTCACCTGTGCTTTTTCTCTGACAGTCAAGAAACCCAATGAATTCGGAGATGGGCGACTTTTCAGCGGCAGAGACCCACTAGGTGGAGGTAAGCACCTTTTTCATGAGTGTCTGTTTTGTCACATTCTGAAGTACTATACATTACTTTGTCTCTGTAGCATCAAGCCACAAATGTTAACAAGGTCTATTCCCTCCCCTCCTGTCACAGGTTTACAGTTCCCCGATTGGAACACACCATCCCCATCGTCCGATCCCCCGGTGACCCGTGTCTCAGAGAAGGACAACTCGTGGCTCTACACCCTGGACCCCATCCTGGTCACCATCATCGTCATGAGCTCCCTGGGTGTCCTGCTCGGGGCGGTGTGCGCCGGCCTCCTCCTGTACTGCACCTGCTCCTACAGCGGCCTGTCGTCGCGCTCCTCCACCACCTTGGAGAACTACAACTTCGAACTGTACGACGGCCTCAAGCACAAGGTCAAACTGAACCAACAGCGCTGCTGCACCGAGGCGTGAGAGAGAGGAGACGGAAGAGCGAGAGATACAGCCACCTTGCGAAAACCTCTCACTATTTTCTTCATTTCCTCCAGTTCACTTTAGTGTCAGTTTACTTCCTCAGTGGTGCAGATCCCTGGACGCATGGACAACAAGAAGGCCACTTCTTTTTTCTTTTTTTTTTTAGCTCAAACGAGAACTCGTTTCCCGTTGGGAAAACGTGGCGCTGTCCGGTGTTTGGTAGCGTTTGTGGTGAAAGAACCAATGAGAGAAAGGCAGGGGGTTACCCAGATGGATTGTGCCATTGCGGTGATGTTAGGCCTCAAAAAGTAAATATCTACACATATCAATTACAGATTCCTGCTCCACCAAAAGAGAACTGTTTATAAATGCATCATAGATTTGTAAGAGGTCTAGTTTTGAAACTGGATAATGTAAGCTACACATACTGAGTCAGAACACATTGTGTTGGAAAGGTGGTAGGTTAGGAACGTGCTTAGAAAGCGTCTTTTTTGATCACGTGTGAACACAGTGGCCTAGAACTTAGCTCCTTCGTGTGGCCCGTTGATTTTTTTTTTTGTTTTGTTTTGTTCCGTCGTAGACTCTGCTACCTATCAGCCTCCGTTATCCCCTTAGTTCCTGACAGTCTGTGGTATTTTTAGTCACCGACATCCCCCCCCCCTCCCCTCCCCTCCCAGTTTGTCTTTCAGCTCAGTCACTCTCTTTCTGTTTAATGTTTTCGTTCTGTGATGGCGGATAAGTAGAAAAAAAAAAACGAAAGAAATGTATGTGTGTAGAGGCGGGGGGGTGGGGAGGGGAGGGGGGATTTTTAACACATTCTTTTAAATGACAGAGAGACGTTATTGTTAGAGTTAGTTGTCGGAGACTGTTGTTTGCTGGTTCCTGTCAAAGAGAAGGTCATGTTTACATTGTGGTTAATGGTAAAAGGTCAAGGAGCTTTGGTCGGTGCAACCTATGGATTGCTGGGAAGAGCAGAGACTGAGAACCACTGGAGAAAGAGGGAGAAACAAAGAGAGAGTGAGAGAGACTATGACTGACAGAGCACTAAAATCCCCTCCCTCCCTCCCTCCCTCTCCCTCTCTCTCTCACACAGGGGTAATGTTCTCTCTGTGCTTTCGCAAGGACAAAAAAACAAATGGGATCAAAAACAAATGCACAGCCAGAAACTGCTTTCTCAATCGACTGACTGACTGACTGACTGTGTGCCCGGACACACTACAAGCCTTAAAAGAAAACTGTTTGCAGAAAAAGTTGAAAAAGGAACGTTGAGGCAACACCAGGACGAGAGAGGAGCTATCTGTCTCTGTCTCTCTCTCTTTACATGTGGACCTCAAAAGCCATGATTTAAAGGACCTACTCCCTCCCACCCCCAACACACACATGCACACACATCACACCCCCCCCCACCCAAATCAACCTGCTGGCTAACTGCGACCTGTTTTCTGAAGTTTGTGTTTTTTATTTGTTTTTTTTTTTTTCATTTTTTTAAAAAAATCTTATTTTAATGTCGGCTCTCGCACAGCAAGGCGGGCGTTCTTCGGGGCGGTTCTGAACCAATCAGAAAAGAGTCTTGTCTTGCACGATGTGAATGGACTCATAAGCCATGAGAAGGCGAGGGTGAGAGACCCTCCCATGCACATGCACACACACACACACACACACACACATTACTTCACTTGTATATACAGATGTATATACAGGCCGTGAATACACACCCGCCCTCTCTCTCTCAGAAACACATGAAACTTTGGACACACACACACACACACACACACACACGAGAGGAAAAAATGAAGGGAATAATGGCTGCTGCTGAGAGGTATATATTTGAGACCGTGAAGTACATAAATGGCGTGCATTCACTGCACACACACATAAGCTCAACATTTCATCCCATGTTCCCTCAACATGTATACACACACACACACACACACACACACACACACACACACACACGAGCCGTCCCTCTCCTCTGAGGCCCGCATCTCTGGACCCCACTGACTCTCTTCAAAGTGCCTTGGAGCCTCGGGGATCCAGCTTGCCTTTGGAGCCGGTATCAGATACAGTAAATTTGACAGTGACAGTGACAGTGACAGTCACAGCGCCCCCTTCAGCCCGGGAGGACCAAAACATGTAAAAGAACAGGACCCCCCAAACCCCCCACCCCCCCACCCCCCCCTTTCGCACTGCTCGGACTGCTGTTGTTGTTGTTTTAAAGGGGTCTTTGTACAGAAAAGCTCTTTTTATGATTGTTATTATAATTATTGTTATGATTATTTAATAAAGGATTTATACCATACTGTGGAAAGAGCTGGTCAAGACTTTTTTTTTTTTTTTTACTGTGATACATTTATGAATTTGGGGTAAAAGAACATGGAGGTTTGACTGACGCAGTGTTTTCTTAGCATTACTCACATTCCTGCGATACTTGTCAACACAACTAAATACTTCCCGTCCATTTCTCCGCAAACTCCTTCTGAGACTTGGGAGAGCAAACTTTCACTTTTAATTGCAAAAAGAATACACACAGGAAATCCCACACACAGGAACCCATGCTCTCTTTCCCTCTCTCTCTCTCTCTCTGTCAGTCACATACACACATACATAATGCTGTGTTGTCAGCCCGCTACACTTGGCCTCTAATCTCCCCATGATGTCCCATTAGTCTGGACCTCTGGTGGCCCTCATTTAGGAGCTCCAACATCAAAGCTTTGAAGTGCCCGGCGTCTTAGCCACACACACACACACACACACAAACACACACATACACACCAGACTCATACAGTACACATGCAATTACCGCGCCTCTCTTTTATACAGCTTGCTGAGTTTCCCACACACGGTTCCATTTATCCACATAAGCTTTCTTCACCTTAATGCAAACCCTGTTAGCAAATACGGCACAGTTTCAGATCCAGAAGGCGATATCTTTTACTCTTGTGTACGGCTATAGTACGGCAGCCAAAGAGGTCCAAATATTTGGACTTATGGTGTCTGTTACTGTCATGACTTGAAATGTGTTTTTTTTTTTTCTTACTGAAATAATCATCACAGCATGTTAATTATAACAATGTTTAACACAATTTAGATTTATACGAAACGGAGGCTGTAGCTCAGGTACGACATTTACGGGCCGCACAAAGCAGGAAGACACGTGTTGTTGCTGCACGCCGGAGGTGGCAGTGGCTGTTAGCGCGCTCCGGTCCGTGACATAGCGGGCCAATTACCGTCTCTGTAAAAAACACAGACAATCCCCAGTCCACTGGAGGAGTGCGATGCCATCTGCTCGCAGGTTTGATTGATCCCGGCAGAACAGTCACGACCACATCACACGAATGAACGCCGACAGGAAATTACCAAAGGAGCCAGATTGTCATTGTTCCATACCGCCTCTTGTTTTCACAGCCAGATTATTCTTAATTTTTTTTTTTTTTTTTTTGTTTTTTTTTTTCTCCCTGCGAGTGTGTGTGTTACCCAAATGTTGTTTTTCTAGGTTTTTATCAGTCTGTAACGGCACACCGCAGGGGCCCTTTTCCTTTAGCCGTCAGATCAGAGAGTACTTTTGCCTCTGAAGCTGAGGCGGCCTTCAAAGAAAAAGCTCTGGCGCCCTGTAAGTCGATAGGCCAGATTGCGGAGGGAGCCCATTTGAGGGTCGCGCTACAGGAAGTGACTGAAACACACAGCTAATTAATCTGGGGATTATGTAATCAAGATGGAAGAGAGGACAAACCGGCAGCACATTAGTCATCACAGTTAGGGAGGAAAGTTTGTTTGGTTTTCAGAGTTAATCACTTAGTATTTCCTTTATATTATTGCATAGAGGCTTCTCACAGTGACCCAGCAAGGAGAGGCCTGCCTGGATCAAAGAACATCGGTTTTTAATGGTTGTTAAAGCCTTGACTAAACCAGCTTGTGGTATAGTCATACAGAATATTAATAAAAGAGAATTCTGCCTTCCCTTGAGAAATTTCCAAAATCCTAAATTCAAAATTCAAAATCCTCCTCCCTGCTCCTTCAGTGAGTCTGAAGAAGAGAACCACCTGGAGACTAAACCTTACATCTCTTTCAACAGCTTCCAAAGTGCTGTCACAAACTGCAGCAGCGTTGCGTACGTACATGCACATGCCGAGGCTGACAGCACGCTTACATTTCTAGATATGTTTCATGTACACACACACACGCACGCACGCACGCACCCACATCCCAGTGGCCTTCCTGGGAAGGGGGCCCAGATAATCTTGTCGGGCCTGCCAGCGGTTCAAAGCACCTATATGGGTCAGAGTTGGGAGGGTGTGTGTGTGTGAGCATGTGTGTGGAGGATGGAGGATGGAAAGGGACGCTGTGGCAACTTGCCTGCCAATGACGGCAGACCCAATGACAACAAATGCCAAAGTCTTGTATAAACACCAGGCAGACCATCACTTTCCTTCCTCTGTGACATTATCAGCCCCCCCACCCCACCACCCCCCACCCCCACCCACCAGAGGATACTGCCTCTGAAAACAAATACATGGAGGAAACGATTGGAATGAGAAAAACCTCTATTCAGAGCTCCAAACTAGGCCAGCCTTCTTGTCATTGTGAAGCAGCACAGAGGAAATTAAGTTGATAAAAAAGATACTGATGACCAGGGACTGGTCTGGCTTTAGTTTTGTTTTTGCTAGACTGAAGCTAACGCCTCATGTTGGGTTTTTTTCTTTCTCAGCAGCAATGTTTGGGTGCAGGGCGGTGGATTTGATTTCCCAGAAGCATCTTCGCTCTGTTATTTTCTCCATCAACAGATCTGAGGCCATTATAGCAAAGGAAAAAAGACTTTTCCTCATAATGGAACTTTTGTGGTGGACGCACCACATGACGAGAGGTCCTATGTGGCGGGCCACCTGTTCGCTCCACTGGAGGCTGCTGTGTTTACAGCCACCGTTGCCCTATATAGCCCGGGAAACTTGTTATCAGGCGTGGCGGGAAGCCTACCTCCGGTGGGTCCCAGCCATCTGTCTGGAGTGTCTGTGGCTGGAGGTGTCGCGGTTCAAGCGCTTGACATCAGAGACAGACGAAATTATCGGAGAAATTCTTTATTGCAACAGTTGTATTGTTTGGATAACGGCTTCAGATTAAAGCAGCACCTCTCACAGCTTTAGTAAGACGACCTTTAAGGAGTTTGTATCTCTCCATTAGTCTGACTTGAATATTTCATTAAATGGAGTCATACGTTTGCCCAAGGAAATCTTTATATCACTGATACTATATTCAATTAGAGAAATGTTCTATTTCGGTATTTGGGTCAATGTTACGATCGATTTAAGAGAGAAGTTATAGGAATATTTTCATTAGTTTGAACGACTACTTCCTGGTTGTAATGTGTGTTTTCTACCATTTTTGGGGTCACATCACATTGCATGCTGGGATTTAGCGATTTCCCATTCCCTTCCATACGAATAAACCTCCCTCATAACATGTTCCCATTTGAATAAGATCAACTCTTAAACACTCAACAGCAATTACGTCTTTAAAGTCGTTTTCGCAGGGAGCTGTGATCGACGTGCACGTGCTCTAAAAATGACGGAACAGCTGATGAAAAGTTTTCAAAAAGCCCGAGTGTCGGAACAGATCAAATAAGTTCTGTGAAAACCTTAATCAGTGTAAACTCTTGAACCTGAGAGAAAAAAAACAAACAAAAAAAAAACCAGATAAAAATGTATCTGTCGATCACCAGTTAAGTAAAGGAAAGCTGTTAGTGGAGCAATCACGCCTGACAGGTTGTCAGGATTTTTTGAACGTTCTTGGACAAAACATCTTAAATCTGTAATAATCTGTTCGATGCTGGCGCCGTTAGACAATTCTTTACTCCAAATCTGTCAAGTGATTTCAACGGGGCTGAGGTCCCTAGCCTGTTATTATTTGTAACAAGGGTGTCGATAATAGAATGAAAAAACAAAGTTGTATTTCACGAAAAGTGGTAATCAATTAACAATGACAAAAGCATGAGGCTTTCAAGAATGCAGCTGGGGGCAGATTTCAGAAACAAGCAAAAAAAATAAACAGCTGTGCTCATCATGATTCACTCGTGCTGTCATTAAAGGAGGGAAGAAAGACAGAAAATGAGAAATAGAAAATCATCCGAGTGCCTGAGTCTGCGGTGTGAGGCTGGCACCTCGGTTTAGTTTGTGGAGTAATTGAAATGGCCTTCTCATAACTTTCTCTTCAAATTAGGGCTCTTTCATTATGTATTCCATTGAGGCGATAATCAAATTCAATTGCACTTTGAGACCCATCTGTTCCAAAATAATTGACGATTCTACCCTTCAGAAAAAAAAAAACAACAACTTCCCTCATCTCCTCGGCTCTGCACATAAATCTCCTCATCTGAATCAAATTAGCTCCACAAGTAACGTATGTTTACAAAGCAGCTTTGTAGGAACACCCGCCACATTTCCTCTTTGAAGAAGTTGGACACTGCAGTGTGATGTTGGCAGAAAGGCAGCAGCAAATGAAAAGGTAAAATGAAAATGCATGGAAGGTTTTTTTTTTCCTCTTAAAAGGCTTCAAATTGGTGCTATTTGCCCTTAAGTGACATTACAGATATATAAAAAATAAAAAAATATCTGTAATCATACATTTAGACCTGTCATAGTTACATTTGAACTGCAAAAAAAGAAATTTAAAAAATACTCCCATCATTTATTTTCTTTATACACAATGCTGATTTCCATTATGGCATGAAATTGCAGTCGTCACTCAGTGAGAGTCTTGTTGTGCTGCTTTTTTTCCCTTCTTTTGACTCTGTTTTCATGATTTGATCATAAGCAGTGTAAGCTGTGAGGAAAAAGGGATGTGGCAGAGGAAGATTATGTGCCAGTGAGGCCAGTGAGGATGAGAAGCCTCAAGAGGAGAGCTCTCTGTGTTTGGTTAATGTGGGATGGAGCTCTGTGCTCTGTGTATATCCTAAGTCCTCTGAGTGGGTTGCTGTTGATGGTATGGGTTATATTTTATGCCTTGTAGGAGGTAGAAATAGTGTGTGTGCATGTGCGTGTTTGTGTGTGCGTGTGTGTGCAACTGTAATGTGGCGACATCCTTCTCCCTGTGATAGTTCTGTACCGCGACGCTCTGAGAAACTGCACCCAGGAGAAAGCGGATTTACAGCCTCATTCAGCTGTGCTGAGCTCCAGTTAAACATCATTCAAACCGCCAACTTAGCAATCCCTCTCTCTTTTTCTTTATCTTACCCCACACACACACACACACACACACACACAAACAACTTTCTTCATAATAACACACACACACACGCACTGGCACACACTCAGGCTCTTGCCGAACGATGTCATGGAGGTAGATTCATGGGAAATTTGCAGAAGGTGTTTTGGAGATTTATCTCTGTGCATTCCTCTCATTTTTGTGCGGTATTGTTTTTCACCTGAATTATTATATCGCAGGGGTGAATCTCACCGTTGCATTGGCCTTGAAGCTACCGTGCTCCCACAAGTCCTTGCACCCAGAAATATTCATGCAGTGATTTAGAGAGAGGGAGAAGGCAGGTAAAAGTAGAAAATAAACTGTATACAAATGTAAAACAATCGTTCTGTATATAGCCAGAGAGAGCAGGGAGGAAAGGGGCCTGCTCAATTTCCTTATCAGTCGCTCTCAAGCTACAGTTTGGGCCCTTGGAGACATAACAGCATCAGACCACTGGGACACAAGCATGGAGGCGAGTGAACACATCGTCGTAGAATAAGCAAGCTATACAAAAGGCCTTCCTCCCATGACCAAGGCCACACACAAAGACGCAGTGCCGCAGTTTCCATATATACACAGGGAAAGAACAACAAACAAGAGGCCGAATCCACTGACAAAATACTGCTGTAAAATATCAAATCAATATCCCGTCTTTATTTTTGCAACTGTTTGGACTTGGCGTCATCGAGGGATTATTTGTTACAGTAATAACCCTCAGAGGACGGAACCAGAGGGGAGCGCGCGCCACCTGCCCTCTCCTCCGAACGCACCTGTGGTGGGAAAACAACAGGAGGAGGAGGAGGCGGGCGGGTGGGGTTGGTGCAGGCAGGATGAGTGTGCGAAATGACAACAATGTGTGTATTTTTATTTGTATGGATGGTCCTGTTTGTGCACTTGCTTTACATTATCTGGTTTAGTTCTCATGTGTCCTCCCAATCAGGATGCTTTGCTTTTTTATTTATCTATTTATTTTTTTGGCTGGAGGCCTGTCTCCTTCACCTTTAGTTGTTATGGAAACAAGGGTGGCTGCAGGAACGGCATCAGCATGGGTGTTGTATGTTAGCCCCAGAGAGCATGGCATGCTAAACAGAGTAAGTTCAGCAGGTCAAACTACACTATGTGTCACTCTCGCCGCACCTCGCCAAGAATGAGTGGTTTGCCTCTCAGATTCATATAGAAGTGAAAATACAAAAGGGTTTTTGCAAATTATGCGCATATAAATTCGCTTCTGCTCTGCCTTTCACCTGTATTTTCCAGCCATTTGTGTCCAAAATATGATTTTTTTTTTTTTTTTTTTTCAACTTGATATTTTACCTGCGAACGAGTTGGAGAGAATGTGAGCCTTCCTGCTGCACAGTCCTGTCTCCTGCTGAGTTTTGACTAGTGGCACTGTCAAAAATGTTTCCATTAAAAAACAGTTACCGTAACTCATGAATATGAAATGATATATTCCGTGTGTGCAGGCACAGTATATATACGCCTGCGTTACTGTGTTTCCCTCCTTTATACCTATCAGCCTAGTTGCATGACAACATCTGGTGTTAGAAGGGTAGCCTTTGACACAAAACACACACACACACACACACACACACACACACACCACCACTGGCATTGCAAAGTGTCTGAGAGCATCAGTTCTTCATCAGCGAGAAGATGCTTCCAGTATTCCCACGACCCCCAGCCAAATAAATAACCCACCCCCGCTTGACACCAGTGAGAATCCTTGTCTCCAGATGCTCTGGCTGCCTCGCATCTACCCGTAAGGCCTCCCCCCCCACACACACCCCTCCCTTCCCCACCCCCCTCCTTCCATAACCACACTACAGCCCGGAGGAGAGCAACGCTACCTGCATACAATCAGCACATGCATATACTGTACACACACACACACACACACACACACACACACACACACACACACACACACACACAGACATGATGGATGGCCGTCCCCTCTCAGTAATGCACAATAGCATTATCCGTCACCCTCCAGCCCAGAGGAAAGAGATGCTCCTTTAAAATTGACACCGTGCTCCCCGGCAGAGTGTGTGTGGAAGCCATGTGGAAGTCAGAGGCTGTGGAGCCACCCATGCAGGAAGGTGCCCCCTCCTCTTCTTAATCTGTCTTAGGTGGGAGATCATTCGGGGGAAGCGCTTCCATTTCAGTTAATACTCCTCGCTTCATACTCCATTATTCAAAGTTGTGAAGAATAAATCACACTAAGTGTGCCTTTACGTCTCATGGAGAGGTTTTGCGCGTGCTGGGAAAACTCTGTTACTGCGAATGCTGATGATGTGAACGTGTTTACCAGGATTTAAACCAGGATCCTGGGTGAGACAGATTTAGAAGAATTTATATATATATATAACTTCACCGTGTTTTCATGCATGTCATGCATTTGAATATGGTCCAGCATCATGTTAGGCCCTATATGTGTGTGTGTGTGTGTGTGTGTGTGTGTGTGTGTGTGTGTGTGTGTGTGTGTGTGACACCTGATAAAGCTACAACAGGCCCCTCCTACACAGTGATTGACCAATAGTGTTCAGGTGATTATACAGTCACAATCATATCACCCCAGAAAGAGGACATCATCAGGTGGTTTCTGGTGAGGTAGTGATAATTAACACAACTTTTAAACCTGATGGATGTTTTTTTGTTTGTTTGGTTAAGGAGGGCAGTTGTTGGTTTTGAGCCACCGTTGCAGCTTTTGAAATTTAAGTGAAAAGCTTGTGCTTTTGTTGCTTTTATTTCTCAGCGAATGAGCCCTGTTCTGATCTTTTTCAGCTCCTTTTGTGGATGATTTAGTGGCTGGTAATCCACCGAGTTGTTTAGAAGACATGTTTTACGTGCCACGTGTATTGTTTACTGCCGTCCGTGGTTACTCAGCTTTGAGTTTTTTGGTAGCTGCAGTGCCACTTTGTTCAGCAGAGGTCGGTAGAATATCCCAAAAGCTCTACTCAGGTATGAATACTGTCACTTTATGTAACACACAGTCAAGTAGAAGTAAAACTAGAATGACTAGGATTATGAAAATATCTACTGAAAGAACCTGACAACCTCATTTGATTCTTTGATTCGTTGCTACCTATTTACATGAGCAAAAAGTTTCTAAGTAGTGTTTACACCTTCAGAGGATTTTAATTTACCTTTCACTGTTAAAACATGAGACAAAATCTTCATGATATGATTTATTTTCAGACAAGAAAATAAAACGATCAAATAAGTCATAAACGAGAGACAAGAAATGGTCAAGTGAACCTCATATATGATTGAGTGAAATATATATACATCTTCTCTGAAGTGACTGAAATTTCACAATCAATGTCACATACAGAGAAGGAAAGTAAATACAGGATAAATGAGGGTATATCTTCCCTGCAAGGTCAACTTGTACAGGACCTGGAGGCAGTGGAACCTCCTGAGGCAGGTGATGCTTTTGATCATCATGGTCATGCAGAGAAGGAAACCCAATGTGGCAGTGGAATATCAGCCGGATGACCCAGGGGCATCAAATCTGGTACTTTGTCATCAATCGGAGTAAAAAAGCAAGGCAAATCAGGGTACGTCTTCTCATTTAAGTGGTGATGTTCAGCATCAGCAGGTGGAGGACTTGGAGGCAGTGGAACATCACACGCCGTTACACTGAGAGGCCAGGACATCACACAGGCCACTTCATCATCCAGAGAAGGAAACCCGATGTCTGTCAAATCAGGATACTCCCCTTCAGCGTCCAACACAACATCAACAGGTGCAGGAGTTGGAGGCAGCGGAATATCAGCCAGCTGACCCAGGGGCATCAAATCTGGTACTTTGTCATCAACTGGAGTGAAATAGCAAGACAAGTCAAGGTACGTCTTCTCATTTAAGTGGTGATGTGCAGCATCAGCAGGTGGAGGACTTGGAGGCAGTGGGACGTCGCATGGCGTCACGCTGAGAGGCTGGGACATCAAACAGGCCACTTCATAATCCGGAGGAGGTAACCCAGTGTCTCTCAAATCCAGGAACTTCTTCTCCTGAAAGTCTCCCTTGCCCAACAAAGCGTCAGCGGACGTCACCACGGGTGTTGGAGTGGCGGCCTCTTGAGCGCTGCACACACAGTAGTTGATTCAGGCATCATGCAATGCAAACAAAATAACAAAGGACTTATCATTAGATGCTTTTTTTATGCAATTGAAATAAAATATAATAATGTGGAGTGCTGATTATATTTTAACTTATATTTGAAGCTATTTGCAGGACTCACCTGTCACTTTTGTCATCAGAAGCTGCAAAACAGTTTATACCGACCAAGGCTCTCTGGATGGGCTCTGGATTTACGAGCTCTATAAGACTGTTAACCTATGAGAAGATGATAGATTTGTTAGTTCATTTGTTCATTAAGAGCATTGTCAAGTACATCATTTTAAAAAAATAATGAACTGAGATGGAGAAAATAGTAACTTACCACACTCTGGGCCGTTTTTAGGCAGCAGTCCGACCAACTGAGCATGATGGATTTGGTTTGACAGTCTGTATAACATTAGAGAAGGTGTTGTCAGAAAAGCAACAGTTTTAAACTATAAATATAAACTATAATGTTAAAAACATTGATTTAGACATATACAGTGCAAATGAAATGCCTTGTACATATCAGATGTTAGTTAAGCTGTTGCAAAAGCCTCACGTCTTGTAATGAAATATCCGTAAAGCCTTACCTTGTCAACTTTTATGTGTCAGCTGTGTCCTCGCAGCGATGCCTCTCAAATACTTCACAGAATACTTTCACAACAACAAATACTGGGTTTTAGTGCAACGATCCGACGATGTGAATGCAAGAGCACCAATGTATTTGTGTGTCTTCAGGCTGCGGTGTTGGAATGACCCCTGTGACGTCACCTACTGTAACAATGGAGGAACTTCCAGAATGTATTGATGTTCTATTTTCAAGATGTTTTTATTTTTTCAGTTTTCATGTGGAAGTTTATGCGGTTTTATCCAATAAAATGACCCTTAATTAATTATTCCCTTGGTGTAAATATAAAACAGCTCTCTATGTTGGGGCTGACTCCATGTTCTTTAGGTCATACCCAACAAGCAATGCGGTTTACTAGTTACTGCAGACCCGTGATGTCCAGCAGCAGCAGCCATGCCCATAATAAAGCCACTGCAGTTCACTCTATAGGGTTGTGGATTTTTGCAGAAGTGGCATTAAAGTATCTCAAGGTCAAACGCATCAACCTCACCAAAGCTGTGGAGACTGGACCGTGTCACAATACAGTCTTAATTGAATTAAAACTTTTTCAGCTTAGTGCTCATTTTTAAGCGGCTTCAATTTATGAAGTGGCTTTTGGTGCAATATTTTTAAAGTGCCTTGAACATTTGTGGCAAGACGATTAAATAATGATGAGACTATTTTGTCCACGGGTTTTCAGAAAGCATCCCTCCTTGTTGGAGTTGTGTGCAGGAGAAAGGTGTTGTGGTTTTCCTGTCTGTAAAGCACAGACTTTGTGTGGATAGTATGGATGTACAATAGTCTCTGGTGCAGCACGGCGGCCACCTTGAAATACTTCCTTTCAAGTTCATATTTCATTCTGCTGTTAATTGCAAGTATCGTGCAATAGCGCACTGCTGCCTGCACGTCTGAGGAATACACAATAACCCACTTTTATTCATTGATGAACCGTTAATCTGCATCTTCCAGTGAGGGCTGCCTCTAGTGCCCAAGGCAGAGTATTGTAGGATATCTATATTTATATTACTGTTCAGGGTGTGTGTGTTTCCATGTATCATGTGCAGAAGAAAGGTGGTGCTAGTTTTCCAGTCCAGCGTGTAGATAGGTCAGTTTGTGGCTCTGCGTCTTCTCGAAAATTAGCCCACGCTGCTTCTGTGACAGATTCACCCACACACTGACGACAGTGGACAGTCAATCTGGTTTCTCTATCCTTTGCTTCCAAGCCCTGCTTTCCCCTTTGCCTTTCTCCTGCGGCGAGGGTGCAGTTCAGCAGCAGTGGAGGGAACCCCTTTGTGTTTGTCAAGAGCGGTTTGACAGCAGATCTTATCCCCTGCGCTGTTCTCTTCACAGCAGGAAAAAGTGGCTGAACTGCTCTCAGTGGGCCGCCAGGGTCAGACAGTACAAGTTCAAACTCAAAGATACAATGTCAAGCTCAGTAGGCCAAGTGGATAGTCTTTCCAAGTGGAAAGCTTTTTTGGAACATCTCATGAGCTGCAGATCGTCCGCCCTGTGTGCTGAGAAGCTAGTCACCTGTTTAAAGGCCTTTGTGAAGTATCAAAAATAACAGCATCTGACTCTTCATTATCCCCTCACATAAAAAAATCTGAGTGAACTCAGCACAAAAACTGTAGGTGGTCCATTCACTCAAGTACCACAATGATGAAACAGGTTGAAAACCATGAGTGTGTGGGTCAGTGAGAGAGTCTAGACCAGATGTCTAAAACACAAACTTGGCGCATAATTTCCTACAGGAAATTCTGTATGTGTCTTAACCGTGGGTTGTCTCCGGCAGATAAGCTCATCTCTTCAAAAAACAGACAATCGTGGAGAGGGTGAAGCTGTGTGCATGAATACATATGTCAAAATCATTCGACATATGCCTGAATGTAACGTCGCATCATTCTTTCACATATCTATATAACGCAAGAGCAGCCTTTATTTATCCTAACCAAAAAATATGATTCAACGTTGCATCCCATGTTGCATTCTGGATGTGAATGTCCTTCTGAAAATGAGGCTTATTAGTCTCTATATTTGGATGGAAAATGGAAGCTAACGGAAATTTGCTCAACAGCACTGCAGCAAAGGTAGATGCTTGCCAGCCTATATCCTCTATAGAACTGCTTTGGTTCCCATTCTACCACACAATAAATCATGGGTGATTTGTGAGTATTAAAGGTAGCAAAGGTCATCTGCCAGTGAGCTTGTGGTAAGAACTGAATTCACAAAGCCCAATCCTTCAATGAATGCTACATTCAACAGAACCGAAAGCTTTATTGATCGCCCTTAGTACTAATGAGATTGGACGTACCTTTCCTAATACCACCAATATTCTTTTCTCACTAAATCAACGGATTAGATTGGCATACACATCCGTCTTATCCCCGCCTGTTCCCGTCCATATGTGTCAAGCAGTTTCAACTGAACAAAGAACCATAAAGGAGAAAGGGGAGAAAAGGTGGATTGAATACATGAAAAGACACACCTAACGAACTTAAAGGGCTCCAACTGAGTCTGTATGCTGAGGTAGACGCCCACAAAAGGGGAGAGAGATGAGGGTTGTGATGGACAGGCCATCACATCCACGGGAGGGGGGGGACAAAAGAGCGGGGTGACAAGCAGCCGATGGACAGACGGTCCATTTCCACTCGCACAAAAGAACCAGGGAGATGAAGCAGATTAGCAGCTCTTTATGCCCATTGTGAAGCCTCTAAATGATAAGATTTACCCCTTTTTCCCATCTCAGCCTGTGTGTGTGTGTGTGTGTGTGTGTGTGTGTGTGTGTGTGTGTAAGCTCACACAAGAGATCACAAGCTCTTTCGCTCTGGCTTTTTCTCTGTTTCTTTCACACACTCCATCAGGATGTACTTCCCCCTTTTTTTCTCCCCTCACACAGGTACATATACACACATACACTTCTCCTGAAGAGTCTTTTCTTTATCCTTATAAGAAGGACAGATGCGACAGCTGGCTTTTGAGTCACTTCCCTTCCTTCAACTAAACCCTGAATTTACAGTTTGATGGGAAAAGCTCTAAACTTAAATCCCCCCCATCACTGAAAGATGATGTTCTTTATATGTCGCTTTGATTTGAAAATGAGTCTTTTTGGTGGAAGAGGCACACAGGGGTTTTGTTGCTATAATGTCATTAATCACTCATTCACTGGCCTTAATATAGGAGTAAAATGATACCCTGTTAGCAGTTAATAACATGTCACGCATTGTAATTATGTTCCATCTCTTGGAGTATTTTTTCCTCGCCACTTGTGTTTATGGTCGTGGGGTTTTATGAACTATTGTTCATACCTGAGCCTGTTGTTTCCTCTTATCATACCTTTGTATTTAGTGCCATCTACTGACCATCTTGTGACATTGCAGGTTCGCACGGCTCCAAATTTGATCAGCGTTCCTACAATCCATAACACAACATGTCCAATTGATATGAAATTAGACGTATGTCATTCATAGTTATAACAGTGCTGATGTATGGTTAATGATGTACATGTAATTTAAAGTGAAAATGAGAGACACAGTTTTAATCCCTACATTTTGCTGGTAATAGTTATTGTTCTTTTACGTAAAACTATGAACTTTTAGCTGTAATAACGTATTTTTATACTGCATCATTGCTACTTTATCTTAAGTAAAATCTCTTAATATTTTTTTCCACCACTGTTAATTTTCTCTTTATTTTTAGGTCTACCCGGCTTATTAATGGACTGTATCCATGTTGCTCTTTCCTGCCTGCTAAAATCGATTTCTCTGTGATCCTCTAGAGGGCGCTGACGTTCAGGCCGTGTAGTCAAACGCTGTTGTGTAAATCGTCGATTGCCGAGTCATGGATTAGCTGTTGTTTAACACACGCGCTACAAGGACAACCTCTTCAGCAGCATGACTACAGACACCTAACTGTGTATGCCTTTCACTCTCAGCTGTCAGGCACGTTAGAAACTGTTGTTAAAGCTGTTTATAGCCGGGTAAGCTATTCAACAGTTAGTAGCTCGTAGCGGATTTGCTAGCTTCTCTGGAGTAGCCTCTGTTATTGACTTCAAGTACGTGTGAAGTTGACAACAACAACCCGGTAAATACGGTAATGTTACAACTAACAACAGCGTGTTACTTCATGTCTATAGTCGCTGAATTATATAGCATATAACAGTATTACATTTCCTTTGCTTGTTGTGCATTTGGCCTGTCAATGTGCATGGTATTGGAGTAGGTATACTAACAGTTTACACTTAAATTGTCATTCGTATGAAGTGTTTTTGCCCACCATATTTGGCAAACATTCCGATAATGGTTGGTAAATGGGTTGTGTGGTGGTGATTTATAACCAGCAGCAAAAGCAGGTGCAATAGTGAACCATGACTCAGCTACTAAATGTCAGTGAAGTCACAGCCAAATATAACAGAGCCAAGCAGACAGACAGCCAAGTGTGTGTTGGATCTAAAAGAGAGGGACTCTTGCTTTGTTTGGAGGATATTTTCAGTTATAAGGCTCTATTTTATTTTTTAGCATGTTTCCTGCGTTCTGGAGGTTTAAGCTGTTTTGTCTTTGCACTTAATCAGTGGTTGTTTCACATCTCTAATGAAATCATTTGTCTCTCCCCAGCTCCAGCCATGGTGTTTCTGCAGAGCTACTGCGAAGCCAATTCCTCCATCTCCCACACCTGGGTGGATGAAGGTATCTCCCCCTGCTTCTACTTCACGCTGGTCCCCACCATCCTGCTCACCATCGCCTTCTTCCTCGGCACCATCCACTGCATATTCTACCAGAAATATGGCACAGCAATGGAACCCAAGTTCATCCCACGCTCCCGCCTCTATGGTTTTCAGCAGGCCGTCTCGATCCTTCTCCTCCTCCAGTTTTTGAGTGGGACAGTGTGGCGGGCTGCCAGCGGAGGAGAGCTCCCAGGCTATGTGCTGCTGTATGGCTGCTTCTCTGTGCTGGCCTGGGCCTGGGCTATAGCACTGCTCAGGGTGGAGAGACGCAGGGTCCTGGTGATGGACCGGTCAAGGGGGCACAGCGCGGTCCTCCTGCTCTTCTGGGCCTTGGCTTTCTCAGCTGAGAACTTAGCCTTCATCTCCTGGTACAGTCCTCACTGGTGGTGGGCGCTGGAGAACAATCAACAGCAGGTAAGAGAAGATTCATTTTTTTCAGCCTTTTTTTTTAAAATAGAAAAAGACAGACTCAACAGTGCTTGGTGTGATGTTTTAACACTATTTCCAGGCTGAGCCACTGTTGTCTATACTAGCATGCAGCTTGTGAATGGCAGTTTATCTACATTCCTATCTATTCAAGATTTTGTATTTAGGATTTTCTATCTATTCATAAGCTTTATTAACTTAGTTTCTCTAATGTTATGAGAATGCACTGATAGTGTATGTTCTTATTCTGCATAGTGATAAAACTCCTTTCACAGTTAGTATTTTATAATCTTAGTGATGTGTGTTTTAGTAGTCCAACGAGCCAAAGGTTAGTTATTTATCAAAGATATGCATGTCTTATGAGTCACTCTGCTCAAAGCTATGCAGCCATTCGTGTTTCAGGTGTAACAAAGTATCCACCCTGCTAACGAGGCGAGACAAGCTTGCATGTCAAAAGTGCAAAACACCAGTAGAGCATAAGACTAAAGCCTTTTTTGCTGAGTCATTTCCAGGTCTTACTCTCAGATCCCTAGTGCTAC
Source organism: Seriola dumerili (assembly GCF_002260705.1). NCBI lineage: Eukaryota > Metazoa > Chordata > Actinopteri > Carangiformes > Carangidae > Seriola > Seriola dumerili. Next base: position 398,577 of record NW_019175811.1, read on the forward strand.
ACTGTTAACCAATCAAATCATAAGACAAAATGTAGTCCCTCCCACAATGAGTCAGTTGCAGGAGGTTCAACTTTGTGTTTGTATAACTAAGCATGACTTGACATTTATTCACTCTTGACTTTTAAAGAGTTCTTATTATTATTTTATCTGCCCTTCACTTAAAATGTTGTTTGTAATATGCAGTGGTACTCCTCAGATTTCCACCCCTTTTTTAAGAGCAACCTACAATAAATATTAGTATAATTGATAACAGTAACTCGTATGATAACACAGCGATGTTAGTTACTCAGAGGCTGTCCTTTTATTGTGAAGGACACATCTAGTGCAGCTATCAAATTATTCATTTTCTCATGCACGACTGTTTTACAGCCATTAAATTGTGCGATGTGGTGTCCATATTGATCTGTTTTAAATTGTCTATGCACCCCTCAGGTGCAGTTTGCCCTGTGGCTAATGCGCTACATTGGCACCGGGCTGCTCTTCTTCATTGGTCTCAAAGCCCCGGGGTTGCCACGGAGACCGTACATGCTATTGATAAATGAAGATGAGCGGGATGTAGAGAACAGTGGACAGGTAGTGATGCACAACTCACAACATTAAAACCTGGGACGCCCTGTATTCTGCTGTTATACACTATCCGGTGCTGTGTTAGGCACTTAATGTGTTTCTCTATCTCAGAGTCTTTTGGGCAGAACACAGGACAACCAGTCTACCTGGCAGGGTTTCAGAAAGAAGGTGCGTCTGCTTGTTCCCTACATGTGGCCCCGAGGAAACATCTTCCTCCAGCTGCTGGTCGTCTTCTGTTTAGGGCTGCTGGGAGTCGAGAGGGCTATTAATGTCTTTGTACCCATTTACTACAAGAACATTGGTGAGTCACATATCTTTTTATTTTGCCCTGTAGAGTCAAATGTTCAAATGTTTTATTTCAGAGCTGCTTCTCAAGCGAAACGTCCTGTTTCTGCCTGCGCCGAGCTAATAGTGGTTTTCATTATTTCACTTTGAACCACAGGCCCGAAAAGCCTCAAGAGCCATGTAAAAACATGCCATCGAATAATGTTGAAAATACACCTAGAGGCTTGTTGACAGACTCATCAACATCACTGTTCCTCAGGACGTGTGATCCGATAAAATTGAGCCAACCTTCTCTTGATATTTCTGAGCTTCCAGAGGGCCAGAGAGAGGAATATAAAATACCCTGGTGTCAAAGAACGCCTTCAGAATTTCACTCGCCGTGTATATCGTCTTGTTTATCTCCTTATCTTCGAGCCAAATACCTGACCTTTTTCTAATTTACCTTTTATGTCTTCATCCCTCTCTCAGTCAATGAACTGACTAATCGCAGCAGCTGGTACACTGTGGCCACTACAGTGTGTATTTATGTCCTGCTCAAGTTCCTGCAGGGCGGAGGGGCAGGTAAGACTGGACTGGATGGATAATGTAGTGACTCTGTTCTGTCACAAAAGATGTACAAAGGCGATACTGCACATTGATTCCCCGCCTCAAATCACATGTCACACGACCATAGTAGCACCCGCATCCTTGCCTCTCCCCAGGTGCCTCGGGGTTTGTCAGCAACATGCGCTCTTTCCTGTGGATCCGGGTGCAGCAGTTCACCAACCGCGTGGTCCAGGTGCGTCTGTTCGCCCACTTGCACTCCCTCTCCCTGCGCTGGCACCTGGGCCGCAAAACCGGTGACGTGCTGAGAAGCATCGACCGCGGCACCTCCTCCATTAACAGCTTGCTCAGGTAAGATGTTACAGGATGTGATGCTGGATTATCAACTGGAAATTTTAGATATATGTAGCAGGACCACAGTTTTTCCTGGACTCAAATTTTTATTGCAATGACTCAACTGTCCCTTCTTCTTTCACAGCTACATAGTGTTCAGCATCTTCCCTACTATCGCTGATATTGTCATCTCTATCATCTACTTCATCACATATTTCAATGCCTGGTTCGGCCTCATCATCTTCATCTGCATGGCCCTGTACCTCAGTGAGTTGCACACTTTGAACCATAGCTTTGCCACTGATTAATGATTTAAAAAAAAGTTGAAGTTGAACATAGCCCCAAATAAAACATGTGTATCCACCAGCTTTGACCATCATCATCACTGAGTGGAGGACCAAGTACAGGCGAGACATGAATCTGCAGGACAACAATGCCAAGTCCAAGGCTGTGGACTCTTTGTTAAACTTTGAGACGGTACGTCAAACATTTTGTTGTCCAGCTGACTTTTGGATCATGGAGACGTTTCAAAATAATTCCAAGAAACATGCTTTTTTTTTGTCTTTTTATAGGTAAAATACTACAATGCAGAGAACTATGAAGTCGGCCGTTTCGAGGATACCATCTTAAAATATCAGGTATTTATTCATAACAACCAATTAATTGGTTAATTGGTTTAGCAGAATACTGAACACAGCCACTAGAAGAAATCCAGGATGCAGGAAATAGAATTATTTATTTCTTTTTTATGGTTTAGTTTCAAAATAAAGAGAACAAGAAAAAGACAAATGTCAGTGGTCTGCTTCAAGCAGATCATGAAAACAGAGTATTGTTGTTGTAGGAGATTATTTTGACAGCATGTTGTCTGCATTTATACAAGGAGCAGTGACTGTAGTTGTTATACATATGTATGTATATATATATATATATCCATTATTACAATTTTTATACAGTCCTGCGTCTGATTGTTCTTGTCTCCTCCTGTTGTAGGTGTCAGAGTGGAAGACCCAGGCGTCCTTGGCTTTCCTCAACCAAACACAGAACGCCATCATCGGAACAGGCCTGCTGGCCGGCTCCCTGCTCTGTGCCTACTTTGTGACTGAAGGAAAGTTCCAGGTACTGACCACACTGACGAAACTGAACACTTTTAAGATGATGTCTTGAAATAGGTAAAAGTTTATTCCATGTGTTACTTCGTCCCATTGAAAAAATCCTCTTATCCTCCAAGGTTGGAGATTTTGTCCTCTTCGGTACCTACATCATCCAGCTCTACACCCCTCTCAACTGGTTTGGAACCTACTACAGGTAAGAAGAGGCATAGCAAGGATCCATCTGCCTTAATTCTCTGAATTGTATGTTACTGCCTGTTCTTGTTGTTAACTGTTGACTGTATTTTTTTTTTACTGCAGAATGATCCAGAATTCTTTCATTGACATGGAGAACATGTTTAAACTTTTCGAAGAAGAGGAAGAGGTACACGTGAAACTGACACATCTGTGTTTACACCCTCAGTCCTGTAGTATGATCTGCTTTTTAAAATGTTCTGTCTTCGTTTCCCTCTGCAGGTGAAAGATGAAGTGAATGCAGGGAACCTTCTCTACAAACTGGGAAAAGTGGAGTTTGAGAATGTTTACTTCAGCTACACGAATGGGTTGGTTCACATTTGCTTTAATGGCTTTGGTAAAACTTTATGATGTGTTAAGTTCTTGAGCCGAGTTAGAGTTTTACGAGACTATGCATTTACATGTTAAACTGTTTTACAGCAAGGAGATTCTGAAGGACGTTTCCTTCACTGTCCTGCCAGGACAAACAGTCGCCCTGGTAAGTCTGAGGAGCAAATGTCAGCCCTCTGCTCACTAGCCCTGACTGTGTTTATGCTTTCTCTCCTGAGATTGAATCCTCATTGCTTTCTGTTCATCACCCCAGGTTGGACCGTCAGGGTCTGGGAAGAGCACCATCATTCGACTGCTCTTCCGTTTCTATGACATTCAGGGAGGCAGCATTAGCATCGACGGCCAGGATATATCAAAAGTGAGTGACAAGCGCAGTGTGTATGTGCTGGGGGTGAACAGAATAACATGAATAAATATTACCTGGTAGGTTCAACAACATTATGAACTGTGGCCACAATAATTACATTTGAGTTCACAATGTCCATGTGATACATTATCTATTAAATTTAATATTTGAAGCTTCACAATGTGAGCAAACATCAGTGACATAGAAGGACAGCTTGATATAGTGCCACCAGAGCTAAACAGCAAGTCCTCATACGCATTACAAGGCGCTGTAAATCACTTCATGTGCAAATGAAGTCATTAAACTGCTACAAGTATAAATTAGCCCCTGGTTATTTTGCTTTTGAGATTACCAAGAGCAATGAAAGCACAATAGTTATAGTGCCTTTAATATAGCTGTATGTGACCGTGTGTGTTTACATAGGCTCACCGCGGACTAGTTATTATTTTGTCTTCATTGTCCTTCCTCAGGTGAAGCAGACATCTCTGCGAGCTCATATCGGCGTGGTTCCCCAGGATACCGTGCTTTTCAACGACAACATCCGAGATAATATTCGCTACGGTCGCATCACTGCTACTGACCAGGAGGTGGAGGAGGCTGCTATAGCTGCTGATATCCATGAGAAAATCATGACCTTCCCTGAAGGTAACTTATCGATTAACCCTCTGGCAATTTTTTTTAAATTTTTTTTTATCTGAAAGCAGAGCAGCTGTAAGATCTCATCCTATATTGCACAAGCTATTTTTTACCATCTACCTCGTTTTTTTCAGGTTATGATACGCAGGTGGGTGAAAGAGGTCTGAAGCTGAGTGGAGGAGAGAAGCAGAGGGTGGCCATTGCCAGAACTATCCTCAAAGCACCACAGATCATCCTGCTGGATGAGGTGAGACATCTGAGTGGACAAGCAGACAGAAACTGAACCAGTTGCTGCTCAGCTTTTACTTAAATGAAAGAACTTATTGCACAACTTCTTTCACCATGTTTGACTATTATTCAACACTGAATGGCTGTCATAGCTGTTCTAACAGATAGTGTCTCTCTGCAGGCCACCTCTGCGCTAGACACACAAACAGAACGCAACATCCAGGCCTCACTGGCTAAAGTCTGTGCCAATCGGACAACAGTTGTTGTCGCTCACAGGTAAATGAGCCATGTTTTATTGGGCCTTTTCTCCTCTAAGTTTGTTAATTTGTGTAAAGAAGACAGTGGTTTTATCTGATGAGTTGTGTGGGTCCTTTCGTTTTGTTTTGTTTTTACATAAAAGGTTGTCCACCATCATCGGAGCAGACCAGATTCTTGTTATAAGTGATGGCCGGATAGCTGAGCGAGGACGGTAAGTGTGCCTTATTGATCTATTGTTCTGACAACCATACAGTACATGCTCTTGCTCACTGGAGCGATAGTGACTCACCTTCTCTCCATCCAAGACACGAGGAATTGCTACTCAAGGGAGGCATGTATGCAGACATGTGGATGAAACAGCAGCAGGCCCAGGACTCAGATTCCCCGTCAGACACGGAAGCCAAAGATCTCAAGTCTGAGAAACTGCAGCCACCGTCAACTTCTTCAGGCCACCACAGCCGCTGAATGTATTTTTTTTTTGTTTGTTGTAAAAGAGAACTCAACATTTTAAATCCCGTTTTTTTTTTTTATTTGTAAAAAGTTAAAGCTGATTTTAATGTAACACCTAGATGAAAATGTTATTTATTTGTAAAAATTTCCAACTAAATGTGCAAAGGCAGGAGGGAAGGTGCCTTATGCTGGAGGAGGCAGAAACACAGGGGAAGTGTTCAGAAATGTATCAAAAGACATTTGTAGTATTAGTTGTGATAATGCAGAAAGTTTTTAATGTAGGAACAAGAGCAGAAATGTTGAATTATTACCACATTGTAAAAAAACAGATGTAGATACTAATTTGTAAAGATTTCAAAACAATAAGTTCAGTGCAAGGCTAATGAAAAGTAATGCATGTTATATCATACCTCCATCAGGTGGCACCCTGTCTCATCTTATTATAAGGAAGTTTTTATTTTTAAAAGCACTCCCACCACTTTTTTATCTTTTTTTTTAGTACATATATATATATATATATATATAAAACACACTTTTGTTGGTTTGTGCTGTCTGATAGATTATGTAAAGATACAAAAGGAAGAGTTGCAAGAAATGTGGCAATAAAAACACTAATCACAGCCTCAACATTGCATCTTGTCGGGCTGAGAGGCTAATGATTCTTTTTCCCACTGAATTAAATGATAATGACAATTGTTCGATAAACAAGCTGTCAGGGATTTTATTCAGCTTCGTTTTATTTTAGTTTCTGGTTAATCTCTGAGCTCTGCTGTTATTTAAAGTGATATATTTTTTTATTGTGTAAGCCTCTGTATACTTTTGATCACTAAGATAAAATGGGATGGTGTTGATCATCTGCATCATTGTGTTGTCTGTATTGTGAAGAATTAATTTTTACTAAAGAAGTTAGGATACAATGTGGCAATGTAGGAATTTTTTTAATTGCTTTTGGCAAACTGGCTGATTTGCATTTAAAGTTGTACAATCCATGTCTGCCTGTTGTTGGCAGTTAAACACAATAGAGCTGATTATACCATCAAACTCAAAGGCCAATGCGGTAAGAAAACCTACTGTTATTCTCACTTAATGTAACATATAAGTACATGCAATCATATACAGTATTTCAAAATATGAATTTAATGTCTTACATCTACCTCATAAAGGTACTGTTCATTATTATTACATATTGTAATTGAGTTTTGTCTTGTACTTATGAACAATAAAAGTTTTTTCCATGGATTTGTATGTAAAATCAGAAGACATTCGTATATGACCCAAATATTGGATCAATGTTTCAATTCTGTTGTTGCTCATATTTCATACAGACTACTGAAGGTATGGCAAAGTGCCAGCATGTGCTTATCAATTAAAAATGTAAACCTACATAGAAACATCATAACAATAAATGTATCGTTTGGCCAATAGGAGATCATGGCTGTTGTGTAACTTCCACAGTGCGACCCCGCCCAGTCCCAGCATCTGTGTCTGTCTGGAAAGAGCCAAACTGCTGGAGGCTCCCTTCGTCACTGACTGTAGCACCCGGTCAGGGCGTGTGTTGCTAGCTCTTCCAGCCAGGCGGGGGCTAAGCGGTCGTCTTTTCATTATTCGCCTGACTAATGTTTTATCGATAGGAGATATGGATTTCGACGCTTTATTCAACGAAAAGACGTTTCAGTTCTCGGACTTCCAGGAGTTCACGGTATGTTGTTGAGTTACGCTGGGTCAGCAAACTGCGGAAGCCATCGCTAGGCGCATTAGCTAGCATTAGCTGACGTTCATGTCAGTGAGGTTAGTTAACGGTGGGTCCCTTATCCCAGTGTGTGTTTACCGACGACAAAAGTTGACTATATTGCCATGCTAAATGATTCTGACTAATATTTAATAATTTGTCACTTAAAATTGAAAAAAAACGTTAGCCCCAATAGCTAACATTATTACTTAGTTAGCCACTGTCACTTTAAGGTTCACTTTCTGTTGACCTGCTACGGGCCTAGCATTAGCTTAGCTAATATCCTTATATAGTATCAGAGACAGTAGAGAAATATAAGTATTGAGGATCTTTGATAATATGCTATACAGTTGCTGTAAACGAATGTGTCGATTAAAGCATTCGTAAATTTGCTTGTAAATCAAATTAGTGAGCATATGTCTTTGCTTACAGGAAACGTTTTACGTCAACCTAACTTGTCTAGCCTAACCTAGTTCCCCAAAACTGCAGCTATAGTAACACAGCTCATTTTACTGTTTTACAGTTTCTTCCTGGACACCAGAAGTTGACTGAAAGAGTGAGAAAGCGACTATATTATGGCCTGGACAAAGACGTTTCTTTAGATGCCCTCTCTTGCCCTGTTACAGGTGAGTTTAATATTAGCTTTTGGACTAGGTTAGTACAAAGAACTGAGCACTTTCATAAAAATCAAAAGCAAAGTCAGCATCAAGAAAGGGAAACTTTTGTGTTTGTAAAACATTTTTGGTAGAAGTTCAAAGTTGTGCCAGTATACAACTTGCTCAGTACATGTCCACAATTAATGTATATATGTAAAAATAGTTGCAATCATGTGAGAGTCAACTTTTATCTTTACTTTCCACTATCTCAGATATTGCCGTCGAAATCTTCCAGAAGTCTGCCCCAAGCCCAATACGAAAGCTCCAGAAGAAGTATGCAGCTCATGTTGCCAGGTATGTACTGTGTTATATACACTTTTGCATAGACTGCACAATCTTACTGGGACTAAATTTAACACTGCCATTTCTACACTGAAAGCTATTTATTTTTCCTTCAGGGAGGCTTGCATCTCTCCATGTGCCATGATGCTGGCTCTAGTTTACATAGAACGGCTCCGACATAGAAACCCTGAATACCTACAAAAGATCTCCTCCTCTGACCTCTTCCTGATCTCTATGGTATGTGTTTCAATAATAATAATAATACATTTTATTTAAAGGCGCCTTTCTTGTCCTTGAGTGCCAAGAAAGGCGCCTTTAAATAAAATGTATTATTATTATTATTATTAAAGGTATAATAACATGTTCACCACTCTTTTCAGAGTGGAGTTTGATACCTTTTTTCTTATACTGCTGTTTTCTGCAATTAATAGATAGTTTATTAACAAAGCACTGATCTCTCACTTTGAATTAGATGGTTGCCAGCAAGTACCTGTATGACGAAGGAGAGGAAGAAGAAGTTTTCAACGATGAGTGGGGAGCAGCTGGGAAGCTGGACGTGCAAACTGTCAATAACCTGGAGATGAACTTCTTGAATGCCATTGTAAGTGGCACTTTATGTGTTTGTCGTGTGTCCCTGCAGATGTGTATGGTTCAGGTTCTTTGTCCCAACCCATGTGTCATATCTTCTAGGAATGGAGCCTTTTCACAGAGCCAAATGACTTCTTTGATATACTGAGTCATCTGGAAACCAGGTTGGTTTGTCAACTTCACCACAAAAGTGTCTGCAACAAATTTCAGCCCCCCAAATGGACATTTAAAAGCCAGCTTACATTCTCTGTAGTTCAGTGTTGTAAAACAAAATATGAAAAAGTGCTGTGAATCCTTTCTGTAGCAGCAAAACCAGTTTGTGAAAGGAATATTTCTGACTCGGCCTCTGTGTCCTCAGCATTGCAGAGCGGCAGGGGATGAAACGTGGCTGGTTCACCTACACTGACCTCTGTGTACTGCTAGAGCAATCAGCATGGAGTCAGGCCCTCACAGCCATCTACCAGCACTTTACTAAGGTGAGAGGGGGATTTGATTTGAAGGCAGCTGCAAGGATATTTATATGTGTGGGCAAGATCTCATGATGGGAGCCTCAGGCATATTTTTTAAATGTCTTTTTGTTTTTGTTCTTCATTTATAACTCGCAACTAAGCAAACAACTCAACAGTCAAAACAGTCCAGGGAGAGTTGAGTCTTTTAGATTTGATTGTAAGATTTAATCTCATTTTCTTCTCAGGTATCCTGTATGCTCGGCTTGGTCTATCTGACCAGTGTGGCTGGCCTTATTGCCACCAGCGCTGTCCTGCACCAGCTCAGTCTCTCCAGGAGCGGCCAGTCCCCGTTTGCACCCACAGCAGAGACCAGCCCGGCCCACCTTCAGACCTCCAACCTAAACCCAGAAGCTCCTGCAGCAGTCCAGCGCCCCCCCTGTTGTGTTCAAGCCAACAAGAGCCTGAACCGTCAGACCAATGCACTTGGAATAGGTCACAGACAAACTCCCCCATCGGCTTCCTCACAGACATCAGTATTGTGTCTCTGGGGCTCCCTCCTTGCCTCAATGGGTCACATACATCCTGAAACCAAGTCTGAAATGGAAGCTTCCCATACCTGGTCTACGGCCTCCTTCTTCTGTCCTGGCTGTCTTGCAACCCTCCCTCCTCTTCAGTGTGGGCTTAAAAACACCTCGGCACTCTTCACTCATGGTTCCCCTGACAACCATCAGCGTCATGCACCGTGGCTGGCCTCCAGCCTCCTCGGAGCCACAGAGCCAAGTCTGAACTCTCGCCTGGGGGTGTTTCCCCCTGTACAGCTGGGACCCTGCCACCCAGAGTCTATGAAAGCCCAAGCTCTGCTCATGCCCGGCTAGAGACCTGCAAACACCACTGCTGTCAACCTGTTAAATAGACTCTGGAAATTGAACCAGCATCATTTTCATGGCTCATCAACTGCTTGAAGTCATGTTTTGTTTACTTTTCCAGATCTAGAAATACAGGTGTGAAGATGAGGAATTAGGCACATGTCAGACAGAGTGAGAGTTTGATAACACAGCACAGGGTGAAGGTTCACTAATGCACTTATAGTTCACAACTGCAGAATAAATTTGCCATAAGTAAAATGCCATAGTTTTTGGTTAACGCGCTGCAGACAAGGAATTTGTGGAATTTGAGGATAATTTAATATTTTTCTTGGCTTCAACCAAATTGTTTTACTACCCACATTTTTCATTGTTTGTGTTTTGACTTGATGAAAGTGTGCGGAGGTTATACAGCGTATCTGAAAGGTGAAAGTTTCACAGTAAGTTCTTTTTTTTTTTTTCCTCTTTGATGGGACGTTGTGAAAAGAAGGGACTAAGTCAGTTTACTTTGTATACTGAATTTTGGCTTATCCATATTTGCTTACTGTTACCATATCTTTGCCGTGTGTGTATACAGATTTACACCAGACTTTGGTCGTACACATGCTGCAAGCACTGATTTTGTACACAAGATTTTTGTACACCAGTTACTTGTTGAACAAATTGTCTTCTGTCATTGTCAACTTTCACCTGTTATTCAGGAGAAAGCATCAAAGAAAAGAAACAGACTGTTCTTACACACTTTGTCTTCATACCTCAGTGGTACTGTCATTGCTCACACAGTGATCATTAACATCATCTCCTCTTATTCTGCTCATTTACAGCTTTTTTTTTTTCATCTCTTTTTCTTTCTATAGTAAAATTATTCACCAACTTTTATGTGGCAGCAGGATGTCACACAACCATAAAGCTACTTTCCTATAACAGTAACAGGGTAATGTTCAGCCAAATTTAAGAGATTAAAGAAGAAGTTTCTCATTCTCCAAGGGAAAGAAGTGTATAAAAAAAAAAAGATGGGCTCCTGGGGTTTTTACTCGGTTTCTAGTTGGTTTCTGGTTGGTGTTTTTGAAGTGAACATTTTAATACAACATGTAACGTGCTGAAGGATAACTGCAGGTTTTCTTTTTTTGTCTGGAATTTGCACATCTGGTTCCATTTAAATGTCAACTCTCATCCACTCCACATCGTGAAGCTCCTCTTTTAAAACACCAGAGAAAAATGTAAAGACTAGATTATTTTTATGTACACAGTTACACATGGTCCCCCAGGACGTTTACTTTGTAATTGAACCTTTGACGAATTGCTCTTAGCATTTCAATTTGATACACTTTGAAGCACCAAGTCCTTTAATTTTGTAAATGCTGTAAAATGCAAATATTGTAAAAAAAAAAAAAAAAAATCTGTAGAAAAAAACAATGGCTAATAAAGAATGCATTTCTTTGTGGCATTTGTTAGTTATTGTCTGTGTCAATGACAGTGTCAAGTTGACAGCCAACAATAAGCTATACGTTTGGACTCGGGGATCTTTGCTGTATGCAGCCTTGACATTTACTCTACATAGACCAAGGCTTTGTGCTATCTTATTTCTGACAGCAGGTGGTAGCCTCCACATAGGCTTTGAAAAATCCTATGAGCCATATTTGAAATAAAAAAAACACATTTTAACATCTTATTCTGTGCTAGAAATCATGCTCTATCTTGTGTGTGCTCTACCCCTCTGCAGTCAGTACACAATTGCAAAAATAATATCATTTGAAATGGCCATAAGTACAGATTGAGAATGCATGTTTCAGAATGAGATTGCATGTTTCACTGAGACGGGAAGCAAGTGTCTGATTTTGGCAGAATCTGAAGTGCCCCCCACCACCACCACCCCCTCAGCCAGTGCCAGCTCCTTTACCCCTCCCCTGCACCCCTAGCCAAACATACCACTTGAGAGCTCCTAATATAGACCCAACTGCTTTGTAGGAAAGGGTAAAGAACTGAGCAGAGCCACCAGCAGTCTTTTGAGTTTGCTGCTCTGAAAACAACTTTTTCATGGACACAACAGAATTATGGAGCCCCCTTCACAGGTGAAACTTTTTACTTTGGAATGAATATAACAAAGAGAAAAGTGTCGGCGGAGTTAAAGCTATTATTGGAACCGAGGAAATGACTAGCCTCAAGCTATTTTGACAATGTCATGTGGAGTTTTGATTGCTCTGTTGCAGGTGTCATTCCCAGAAAAGAAGAAGAAGGGAATACAGAAACAAGGTAACTGCTATGCATGTGTCTTTGGATCTGTGTAAATGTGTGTATGTGGATTTGTAGGCTTTTGTGCACACATGCAATTATAGGGATCTAGACTGTTTACTCTTTCTTACCACGTACTTGTAGTTGTGGCGTGTGTGTGTGTGTGTGTGTATGCATGAACAAACTCATGTCTGTATCTGATCTCTATTCAGACAGTGAGCTGTTGATCTATATGATTCCTCCTAGAGGCTGATGCCACCGTCTACATGAACTTCATGAAGAGCCACTGCTGCTATGAAGCCATTCCAACCAGCTCTAAACTGGTCATATTTGATACCACACTACAAGTAAGGCTGCAGCTGTTTAACGGCAGCAAGACGAGCTCATATATCCCGCACTGAGACACATAGCAGCTCGATTGCTCGGAAAAAAAACCTCACTCTTTTTTAACAGTGTGAATTTATCTATCTCCAAAGGTGAAAAAGGCCTTTTTTGCACTGGTGGCAAACGGCTTGAGGGCTGCGCCTCTGTGGGACAGCAAGTTACAGAGATTTGTGGGTAAGGGCGAAAGATTAACGGCGTAGCCCTCGTGAAGTATTGGTCACCATGAATGATAATAATGGTAACATAAATCCTTTTTCTGTCACAGGTATGCTGACTATTACGGATTTCATCAACATCCTCCATTGCTATTACAAGTCTCCTATGGTGAGCATGAATGCACTGCACTTTAAAGCCATATACACTCAGTTAAGTTTAATTTTTGTGCAGTTAGTTTCCAACTACTTTAAGATAGCACAGATATCATTTGACACCACATCTCCATATTATAAGCCACAGACGGTCATAAAAGAAGGTTATGTAATAAGTACAGTTGGAGTATTTGAGACATGAGCTCCTAAATGTCGGCACACACACAAACACAGCGTGAATCTCACACTTGACTGAAGGTCTTTGCAGTATTGGAATTTGACCTGTCATTAATCGAGAGTTACTGACTCATAACTCGACATTGTGGTTCCTCTCTAAAGGTTCAGATGTATGAGCTGGAGAGCCACAAGATTGAGACATGGAGAGGTGATTCATTTCAAAGTAAATAACCAACACAGATCAATGATATTATCTCTGTGTGCACACATCTCAGTGAGTTTCTATCAGTGCTTTATCTCTTCTTCTCCTTTGTCTTCTTCAGATGTCTACTTACAGTATTCCAATCACTTCCTCATTAGTATTTCTCCAGAGGCCAGGTGAGTGCACATCATACACTGTTTTGACTCTCATCCCTGCTGGGCAATAAATTCCTGTTGTCTCTCCTACTCTTTCCTCTCAGCCTCTTCGATGCCATCTATTCCTTACTCAAATATAAGATCCACAGGCTGCCCATCATCGACCCAGCGTCTGGAAATGTCCTGCATATCCTGACCCACAAACGAATCCTCAAGTTCCTCCATATATTTGTGAGAAAGCTTTTAATTCAGATATTTGGTGTTGTTTTTTTTTAAATTTTATTTAATGTGATTTTTATGCAAGTTTATCCTAAGATGCCGATTGGATGTTTTCAGGGGAGAAGGGTTCCTAAGCCTGCGTTCGTTCATGGGCAGATCCAGGAGCTTGGGATCGGAACTTTCAGGAACATCGCCACTGTTCAGCAAACAGCATCACTTTATGATGCCCTCTCTATATTTGTGGACAGGCGGGTGTCTGCGCTGCCGGTGGTGGACCAACAAGGTATACTGTTTAAGCATTTTTTAAAGATGATACATTATAGAGCTGTATTTATTACTATTGGTGGCTGTTACAGCATCCAAAAATATGTTTTCTCAGGCAAGGTGGTGGCACTCTACTCCAGATTTGATGTGATTGTAAGTACCACACAGGTTTATTATGCCCTGTCCTGTTTTTGTTTTTAATTATGACTCTATTTGAAATGATAAATTACACTGTGCAGCACTATTTGCTGACACCTGCTCAGAAACGTCGGTGTCTGTGCTCACCCCCTTGCAGAACCTAGCAGCCCAGAAGAGCTACGACAATCTGGACATGACTATGCTGGAAGCCGTTCGCAGGCGCACGTGTTTTGTGGAGGGAGTCATCAAGTGCTATCCTGATGAAACCCTGGAGACTATCATAGACCGTATCGTCAAAGCAGAGGTAGGGATTTTCTTTAAAATGATTCGGTCTCATTGGGAGTTCAACGGATTTCTTATATAATCACAAGATGCGATAAATGCGTTTCCTCTTCATCCCAGGTCCATCGGCTGGTCCTGGTGGACAGGGCTGATGTGGTGAGGGGCATCATCTCTCTGTCTGACCTGCTGCAGGCCATGGTCTTAACCCCTGCAGGTATTGACGCCCTTTTGTCCTAGCACCAGGGGACACTTCACTCCTTTACCACCCGTGTAGACATGAGCCCAGGCCATGTACCCAGGCAGGTAGGCTCTGGAGCCTCTCTTCCAACGCTGTGTGACCGATGCTTTGTAAGCAAGGATCGCCTTCATTTTCTGAGGATTCTCGTGACAGTTGCTGAGTGGAGTGATAGTAGCTTTTGTTTATCTCTTTCAGAAATCGCCACGTGATTGAATTGAGAGATCACAAGAGGAAGAAAAATTCCCCACCTGTGCTGTTGTTTACATTCAGATTCCTTCCATGATCTGTGTTAAATTCAAGTAACAATAACGGACAGTCAGCTGACCTTGATATTGTGATGAATCTCTGTAGGTCTCCAGCACCATATTGGCTGCATTTGATCAAATTGATCAATATATGTTTACTCAATACGGTAAATTTCTGTGCTGTATCATTGTATGATTTTCATTTTCATCATCACATTTGTATCCGAAATTGCTGGTGTGTGTTTTTTTTCAAAGTACATCCCCCTTGAGAAATACAATATGTTAAATATGGCTGAAACTGCTGGAAATGTTCTTATATGAGAGTACAAAAAAACTAATGATAGGAGCTATATATATATATATATGAGAAAGAATTTTACATAAAAATAAAACATACATAGACAATAGTCCTATCAAAATGTACACAAATACACTATCAGTAGTAATATCTGCAGTAGTAGAAATAGTAGTAGCACAGGTAGCTATGTGTTTTGGGGAGGACTTTAACAGAGCAAACATGCAGGACTAAAGTGTGTTATTATGCAACCTTCTTACAGCAGTGTCTCTTACCACACGGTGGTATGCTTGGGCTTTAACCCCATCCTCTCTATACAGTAAACAAGGAAACACGTGACTATATTTTTTTCTCATCCGTGACGGGCCTTGTGATCCGTCCGCCCATCTGTGTAATTGGTACATCAAGTTGCGAGAAATGATCAAGAATAATACCGGAAATTGATAGTGTCTTCAAAGTAAAATATCCTTGCGTTATATTAAATATGAGGCTAGCTGTAAAAAGAAAGAAGTATAGCTTTTGTTTGAGTCTCTAAACTTTGAACATGAAGATGTTTTGTAACCTGCTTTTGGTTTAATCAGAGACAGTAGGGTTTAATTAATCGGGAATATATGTAAATCACTACATTAACCTAGATCTTTTAACAGATGTGCATTGATTGGTACTCTGTGAACTTCTTGCCACATATCCGATAATGATTGATTTTGTTTAAATTTACAGTGATCGTTCTGTAATTATGATCCAATTTTTTACTCAAAAAATACATTTTCTCAATTCATAATTTTCGCCTTGTGTACTGTGCTACGTAATCGATGTTTTTTATTTTGAAGCTCACAAACGGAAGCTTTATTTTTGAGATCTGTAAAACTTGACGCTGATCTTTCCGTACACCCCGTGATCTCCAAAACAACATAACAAAGTGGGGGAAAACATGGCGAGCGGAGAGGAGGCCAGAAGACGCCCCTCGGTTACCTCCTCTTCGGTCGGCCTAGAGGCTCTGTTTCCTGCCGGGACATCGGAGCAGGCCTGCGGGGACGGAAACCCTGAGCTTGTCCGCCTGCGGGAGCGTCTTCAGGGTTGGCTATCGCAGTATGAGCCCCTGCTGCTGTGGGTACAGAGGCTGCTGGTCTGGGAGAGGCCGTTGTACAGCATCTCTGTCGCCCTGACACTCAACACATTATTCTGGTAACCGTCGAGACTGTGTTCAATCACGCTTGTCACCTCTCTGACAGCTCGATGAGGCTGTATTCAAGTGCATCATTAGCTAGGTGGCTAACGTCAGCGAGGATATTACGAGTGAATGTCAAGACAAGTTAGCTAATCCCATGTCTTTAGCCTAATGCTAACGTAGCTTGCAAGTCAGTTTAAACTTCATTTTAAGCACGGCTACTTTGTCGTCATGTATTGAACAATATCAGGAAATGCACAAATGCGGCGACAAAATAGGAAACCGGAGTTATTTTTAGTATTTACACTGTTAGCTTTTGTTTAGCTTAATCCCAACAAACACTCATGTCATGCTGAGTGGCCCAGGCCTTGTTAACCAGCTGTCAGTGACAGTTTAATACTTTCTCCTGCCTCATATTATACAAGACAATCTAATAGAGGTGCTATGTAGATATGTTTATTAAATCTAATGTGGGAAATGAGCTTACTAGCATTATGATTATGTTTATTATATTAGTATGTCAGTGTGTTGAACATAAGCCAATTGAGTGTTTACATGTCTCCACAGGCTCCTGTCCTACACCTCCCTGCGGCCTCTGTTCCTGCTGAGTTTGTCCCTGCTGGGACTTATGCTACTGGAGAGATGGAAGCCCAAGTTGCCCATCATTACTAGTAAGCCCCTTTATGTAATTTGAATCTGGTCCTCAAGTTTTACCACTTATTATCTAAGCAAATGTTCACTATGGCAAAATACACCATATTTTTTAAGTGCCAAGGTCAACAAGCAGAAACCTTAGAACATTTGTTAAGAGCATATTCACCCCTAGAGGTCCTATGGTAATCTTTAAAAAGTGCCTTTTTATTTGTCTACCAAAGTACATGTTCTGCTCATGGTCTCCGGCTAATTGTGTGTGTTTTTACTCCACGACAGTTCAACATGCAGAGGCTGACCCTGTACAAAGGTGTGTAGTATGTGTGCATGACAAACACAGCACTTACAATATAGTTTTTTCTGTGACATTACTCTTAAATTGGCTGCCTTCGTGTTTGACATTAATCTCATGTGTGACACCATATAATTGTAGCTAATTTTAGGCTACAGGTCAAGTTTTGTCTGCTGTGTTTGTTTTCATCTATGTGCGCCTCCCTCCCTTCACTGTCATAACATGAACATGGAATCCTACCTTACCTCTCTGAGTCACTGAACTACAACCTGAAGCACTCTTAAGTACAGGTTTTTGTTCTTTACAAGTGTTGATTTTGTCACTCTCTTCCTGTTTGTTTGTGTGTGTATTCTCGTTTGCATACAGTGAAACGATGAGTGTGGAGCAGCGTCTGCTCAGTATTCCTGAGCTCAGCCACCACCTGGCTGAGAGCTACCTGACCTGCTGCCTGTACCTGCAGGAGATGCTGCAGTACAAACGACAGAACCATGGCAAGGTACAGCACTTTGACTCAGACTGTTGAAAGTACAGATACGTTATTCCTCACTGTCCTGAGTTTATTCTAAAAGCCTGGGAGCAAACAAGTCTCTTGTTTAAAGTACACGCAGCCAATCTTGTGCAGTTCATTGATAGCATACAGAGCCAAACACTGTAAGTAAAAGTAAACATTGCTAACAATATGGCTGACTAAAAAAAATGCTTACAGGCTAAAAATCCTTTTTGGGAAGTTTGGGAATCTTCAAGGTGTGACACAAACTGCTGTTGCTACAGTTGCGAGAACTAACTTCTTTTCTTTCCACACACCTGCAGAGATGCCACTTTTTCACTTCCTCCTCTTGTCCCTTGCAGCCTGAAGGTGTGGTAGCTAATTTGTCTTATTTGCTCTGTTTCTCAGTTTTGTGTGATGATGTGCAGTGGCTGCTTTGTACTTGCCGTGGTTGGCCATTACGTACCAGGAATCATGATCTCCTATATTATAGGTGAGTGTCTGTGCAAAAAAACAGTTGTACTAAGCCCTTAATTTGAATGTTACTTTAGTAGGTAATACATGTATTTTAATATCTTTTAGTGTTGTATCTCTTCATACCTCATTCACATAACTGGGTTGTCATGACAAAAGCTGTCTTTTTGCATAACATGCACCCTGTGTCAATTTGCAGCATCTGGTTTTGTTACTTGCAAAGAGTAGAGAGTTTATAAAATGTTGAGTGTTTTTGTTTTTTCTTCTTCTGTTTCACTGTTCAGTCCTGAGTGTGCTGCTGTGGCCGCTGGTGGTCTACCACGAACTGATCCAGAGGATGTACACGGGCTTGGAGCCAATCCTGATGAAACTGGACTACAGCATGAAGGGAGATACCGAGCACCGCAAGCACGACAAGAGGAGTGAGTGCTGCTGTGACACCTCGAGGCTACAGATTTGGGCATATGTAATGTGTGCACACATGCTTCTACTTGGAACCGTTCCACAAGGACCTTAAGTTTTGAATCGATGCAGATCACCTTTCTTTCTCCTCAAACTGAACCTCAGACACGAATCAATGCAAACATTGAAAGAATAACACTGTAACTGTAACACTACCTGTTATATAACTGTAAATTGGACCGTGTCGACTATCAAGGAAGTGTCATTAAAAGTTCCTCTGGTTGCATTTGTTTCTAGATCCCATATCTCACATACAATGTGGTACACTCACTATCCTGTAGCTCACTTTAAGGTGTGGTACAAAACTGAGTGCCAATCCCCTTTTTTTTTTTTTTCTTTTCTTTTTTTTTTTGAATCATTTCTTTTAGTCATGAGTGTGTTTGTTTTGAACAGAGGTGAAGAAAGAGCTGGAGGAGGGTGACGAGCCAAGAGCCGAAACCGAGAGTGAGAGCGAGGAGGAGCTGTCTTGTTTTGCCCCAACGGTATGAGCACACACCCATAAACTCAACTCACATAGAGCCATATAGAGTAGACTTTTGAAAGTGTGAGTATATATGTATATTTTTTTCATTAAAGGGACTTCTGAAGTGTTGTGAAATAAATCTCTTTCAAGTACAACCACATTCCAAAAATGAAGCTAGGGTGTACATAGTTTATTCAGGTACTGACAGTTTTGATGTCTGGTATTCAGTCACTATGCTACGTCTGTGGAATGTATTAACACCTGCAGAGCACGGTGCCAACGTAAGAATATAAACGGCAGCTACTGTAATGATGAACTCTTGATGCCAAAGTCTGTTTGATGCATTTGTGTGTTAGCAGTGATGTAGTTATAATGCTGCGGTTCTCTTGCTCAGGTGGATGTGAAGACTACAGCTCTGGCGATGGCCATCACAGACTCGGAGTTGTCGGATGAGGAGGCATCCATCTTGGAGAGTGGAGGGTTCTCGGTGTCCAGAGCCACCACTCCTCAACTCACTGATGTCTCTGAAGGTAAATAATCACTCACATCAACAACATACTTCCGTTTATACAAATACAGAATTTTTTTTCTTTTTTGCTTAAAAGGAAGTCCAAAGGTTTGTTCCTATTTTTATCTTTGGAGGTAATGGAGGTTCTGTTTGTTTTTAAAACTGAAACTTATTATAATTAAGTGTAGGTGCTTGAATTGGTCGACATTCATTTTTTGGTGTCTCGTCTCTACCTGGATCTAGACCTGGACCAGCAGAGTTTACACAGCGACCCAGAGGAGTCCTACCTTCGGGATCTCCCCGAGTTTCCCTCAGTCGAGGAGTTCCCGTCCATCGAGCACAACCTGCTCCACTTTCCTCTGCGAGGTCCCAGCCAGGTCGAAGGAGCACAGGCTGGTGCTCAATCAGAGGATGAACCACTCAGCCCCGCCAGCCTCCTTATCCAGCACCTAGCGTCCCCGCTCCACTTTGTGAACACACACTTCAACGGACATGGACGACCACCACCAGGGAGTGAGGAGGGCATTTTGCCTGTGCCAGCCGCAGGGGAGGAAGCGAGGAGGCAGGGAGGAGAGGGGAAGGAAGCTGCAGTAACCCAGGGTGCACAGCAGTCCCTGGAGGCCTTGAGCGAGGAGATAGTGAGCACGGCCATCTCCACTGTGGTGCAGAACACTCTGTCAGCCCTGCTGCGCTCCAGTGAGGCCAGCGAGGACCCCTCTCTGGCTGAGTTCCTTCCCACTGAAACCCCACCGTGCGCTCTGGAGACCTCCACCCAACCCACCGACACCACTGCTGACACTACAGTTACTACAATAGGGGCGCTGGGGCCTGATGAGGAACTGGATGAGGCGATTACAACAGAAAGCGGCGCTGGCGAGGAGATGCCTGACGACACACTAGTTCCGACTGAGGAAGAAGACTTTGAGCTTCTGGACCAAAGTGAACTGGAGCAGTTGGATGAGGGGCTAGACCTCAGCTCTGACGGACAGGTGGCGGGAGGAGCTCCAGACATACCTCCATCTCCTCAACATCAACCACAGTCATAGCTTCCCTGTTGCCTCCCCCTGCCCCCACCAACAACTGTTTTGTTTTTATTTGTATGTTAGAACTACATTATATCCATGCATACTGCTATAAAACATTTATCAAAGAGTTGAATGCTGTCGGTTGTTGATAGTGTGACGGACGGTTGAGTTTACTCGGTCCATTCTGTTTTCATGTTTTCATATTATAGGGGTGTGTTCAGCTTTGGTACCTGAGTTGCGTCTAGTCCAGGACCATGACATTATCGGGATCAATAGCTACTATCAGGTGGCATTCATGACATCCTAGGTTTGATCTGTACAATTAAATACAAAGGCAAGAGCAGAAATCACCAATAATGCATTTACAGTAGAGTTTGTTGTGGTGTTACACTGCCTGCTGCGCTGATGGTATCATGTTAAGTGAGAGCAGGTTCGGGGCAGAGCTTGTGTTAGAAGTTATAGAGACATCATTATTGTCAGGGGCTGCTTTGTATTTTCCATCTGGGCTCTGAGGTTTGATGGTTTATCTGGCATGAAATTTGCTTGATAATTTAGCAAGCAAATTTCTCACCACATAATGAAAACCCTGTTCAAGTTCAGTCTGATGTCACAATAATGATGCCTTTTTATTTTCCACCTTGGGTAAGAGCTGGACCCTTCCAACTTGTTTTCGTTCAGAAGAAGTTTATCCAGATGGTGTTATGAAATGTTGGAATGTTGGATTATATAACTATTAATATATACTATAAATTATTTTATTTAATTGTCAGTTGATGAAACTTTATTGTTGAGCTGAGAGGGAGTTTGAAAGTAAATTCTATCCCTTCAGTTGCCAATAATGATTGTATAATAAGCGTTTTTAATGATGGCACCATGGACGTCCAGGTTTCCCAGAGTTGGTCTTAGTAAAACAATAGTATTATCCTTCACTTTACCCATACTTCCCAGGTCTCTACAGTTCTGACAGAAGCAGTCATTAGTGGTCTTTCACTTGTTGCCTGGAAATGGAAACTTAATCTTTGACATTGTTGGATGTTGACAAGTAGTGGATCCGTTACCCGTACACATAAGTGACTTTGATGTGGCAAGATAAAAAGAATTGTTCCTGATTTTCCTCTTTGTGATTGATGCCTCATTTTTATTTATATGTGAGAATACAATTTAATTTCTTACATCCATATTGTAATCGGTCCATATGTAATTGAATTTACTCTTGATCTACAACTTTGTTGAAAAACAGGCGTCTTGTTAGATAGGCCCGTCTATACCCGACTATTTGTACATGTATAGTCATCACTGGGATATGTATTTTTACCAAATAATCTCTTTTGTGCCACGACAAGTCCATGCATGCCATGAATCACGCATGTATTTACCATAATCAATGTTTGAGGTCAATTTTCAAAAGAGTGTTACTTTTACTTGAGCAGATTTTTTTTTTCTGTTTTTGAAGAGACATAATACTTCAGATATTCCCCATGTATCTGGCCGCAGCTGGGGAAAATTGTTGACATGACAAAAAGAAATCTAGCACTATAATCGACTGAATGAAGAGGCCCGTTCTTGCTTTCCTAAACCACTCAGCATCCAAATCTCAGGGGTGGGTTGTACAAATTGAATATAACAGGCTATGTGTCCATTTCCCCCGACTTGTCGTAGTGCATTGTATTTGTACTAACCTTTTCCTTTTTTCAGTCAATGCCTCCTTGTGTATAGTGTAGAAATGCTAAAAAAGGAACGTGTATATTCTGCATGTAAAAACAGCACTCTGTTCAAGTTCTCCTTGTCAACTGACAAAGTACTGCACAATTTGTGAGGAAAAAAAGTCAATTTGAATGTTTCAGGTTAAAAGAGCCCATTGAGTTCAGTTTGATATTTAATTATCAACAAGGGGAAGACAAGTTTTGATGTGTCCTCATTTGTAAAAGACTACCCGACTGTAAATGGGTGGCAGGTGGTAACATCAGAATTAGAGGATATTAACAGACTAGTTTGTGTATGGTTGTAGTGTGTTTTATGCTTAAAATACGGCTTCTCGAACTATATAAAAAAAGGCACTTACTGAACTGTACAATTTTAAAAAAGGAATATATTTTCTAATTTCTCCTTTTTCCATAAAGTACTCAGTTTGATCTTTTACATCTAAAAATATAACAGCAATGGACGAGTTTCACAAAGCGGAAAAGATTTATTGTCATTAAACTGGTAAAATAAAACTGCAACTCCACATGTGAAACTAAGAGAATAAAAGAACAAACTGAAACAAACTTTATCTGGATTATTTCTACTTCTAACATGTTTTTGTCTGTGTAATCAACTTTCTTCCTTCTTCATAACGATCATGTCATTTTCTGATTCAAGTTCTTTTTCCTGAAAAAGAAAAACAACTCTATTAGTCGCGTTTTTCTAAATACCATATGTTTAACTGCTAATAACACTTTGTAGCTATGAGACAACGTCCCTCAGTATTTTTGTAACTTGACATACCCGCCTGAGTTCACTAGCAGAAAGCTGAAGTCTCTCCTTCAGCTCATCTCCAACAGTCACATCAAACAGCACAGACCATTTACCCTCTGTGAAGGTAACTGGAACTGAGAGGACGATGCCATCTGGGAGATTGTAGTAGCCTGCAAGTAGCCAAAAACAATCCCATTTCAACACTGGCTAGATCAGACAATTTTAGAGCTAAAAAAAAAAAATTTGAAGTTGAACTTCATCCCAGCCCTGTAAAATGTCTGAGGTCATTTTGTCACACATTGTGCTTGGCTGTGTTTCTACCTGGGCATAGTACACCCAGAGAGAAGATCTTATCTGGACTGCAAGTGCCATTCCAAGCCTTGAGGATGGTTAGGATCCCATTGGCAGCTGACATGGCAGCTGCTTGGCAGGTCTTTGAAGCCACGGCTGCACGCTGACAACGTACCAAGTCTTGTAAGTCTGTCTCCAACCATTTCCTGGAAGGAAGAAGGAGATCATTGGCTTTTTGCTATATCCCAGCACTGGGTGTTTTCAGAGCAGGCAGGTTTCTGGGTTAGATCATATTGTGCAATCAACACTGGCACAGACTGAATTCACAGTGGGGTATGGTTTGGTAGGCAGTAATTTCATGGTAGACATGTGCAAGACTGTGTCATATTATGTTTGTTTAGCCTGCCAAAGTGCAAGTTCGCTGGAGTTAACCAATACAGTGAATGCAGTAAAGTATATATTATATTAATATATATTATATTCATCTCAAGCACTATTGCATATTAATACTTATAATTTTTTTTTTTTTAATTGTTATTGTAACAAACCTGTCATGGAAAATCTTTAGGAGTGACTGGGAAAAGAAAGCTGGTCCTTTGATTGCCCCATCATAGTTGAAAACCTTCGCCCTCTGCAGGTCAATGTAGAAACTACCACTGATGTTTCCCCACACGATGAGATCTGTAATATCTAGAGTAAAGGAAGAGAGGGAAAACATTAGTCTTGCATGAAAGGTGCTGGTGCTAAAATGCAATGGAAGTATGA
Source organism: Seriola dumerili (assembly GCF_002260705.1). Classification (NCBI taxonomy): domain Eukaryota; kingdom Metazoa; phylum Chordata; class Actinopteri; order Carangiformes; family Carangidae; genus Seriola; species Seriola dumerili. Next base: position 422,645 of record NW_019175811.1, read on the forward strand.
TCTACAGGAGCTACCTGACGCCTTAACTCTCAGCTTCTTTGCCATAATGGCCTTGGCTTCATTCTCCAGTTGAGTTGCCATGGTGACAAATTGGTCGCTGTCAATTGACTGGGCATTGTCTACCAGAAGCGAACATCTCAGGTTGACAAATGAGTCACCAGACACAATCACCTTCACCTCCTTGTTGGCCCTTGTGTCAATCAGTTTTCCGTACTCTCTGTAGTGGTCTGAGACTTCCTTTACTTTCCTCTTCTTCCTCTCCTGCTCACTGTCATTCTCTGCATCACTGTCATCAGACCACCACTCATCCAGTAGGAGGATGACACCTGCTTCTTGAAAGGCTTGATCCAGATCTGTGTGAATGCTCACCTGTGAATAAATATTTAGGTGGCTTTATTTTCCTTCTGATATGATTAAAAAATGAACATTTTCTAAAAGGCCTATACCTGATGGAGTAGAGGGAGTCCCAGGTTCTCCATCTCTATCCTCAGTCCTTGTAATTGCTCCTCACCTCCCTCCAGGTCCAATAGGTGGAGACTGATTGCATCAACATGAGGGAACACTTCAGCAGAGAGCAGATTGGGGATCAGGAGGTGGCAGGTTGGGCTGAGAGCACTGGAAAGGTTACAGGTGATCTCTCAGATGAAAAACATATCCACAAATTTCTAATTTCTTCTTCTTTGATTTTGAGTTTTTCAACTAACCAACTAACCCACCTGCTGATCCATATGTGTAGAGGTTTGAAGAGACTGGCACGGTGCTGCTCCTCCACAATAAGGTTCATTTTGGTCTCCAGATTCTCTGCTGCAACACTCAGCATTATGTCTGTAGGCATGTCTGATGTGATATTGTAGTAGTCCTACACAGCCAGTGATTAAGAGAAACTTTGGCAGGTGTGGAAGTTTGAGCTTGGAAGTGATATCAATTGTGAAAATCTAATCTATGCCTACCTGACAATGCTCAAGGAAGTCACTGAAGCCCCCTAAGAGCATCCCTTTGCCTCCTTGGTCCACCAGCTCCCTCCAAACCAAAGGGGACTTCTTGTGTTTCCAGCCGTTTCTTTTGCAGGTGGCTTCCAGCCATTCCTGTTCAAACAGAGATCACATCGATGCAGTAAATATATACTAATGGTTTAAAAATCAAATAGATCTAAAAAAAAAAAAGAAAGAAAAAAAGAAATATCACCTTCCAGTCATCTGGGAGGATGGAGATCTTATGAGCCCTGAAGTTTGGCAGAGATCGTTTCAGAGCGTCTGCTAAAAGTTCCGCTTTGGCATAAAGAGGGCAGTCTGTTTTACCTGTAGAGGTTGAAACTCTATAAATAAGAAATGTGACATTCATTATACACAGTTAAATAGTAAAAGTTCAAACCTTAAATGAAACTTTACCAGCAAGCACAAATTTTGCCATTCTACCAGGGTAGCGTTGGTTGCTAAGAAACCAGGGATGTTGCACTTATTTGAGTCCGAGTCGGAAACACAACAAAAAATATCAAGCCGTGTCACGAAAATGGTCAAATGTTGGCTTTATTAACAACGAGTAAAATAGTATACTTCAGATGTTTTATATTCACAATAACAATTATTTATTATATTTCTTCTATTTTTAGTTTGACAATGCATGGTGTGCTACGTTGACAGGGGGAACAAATATGGCAGCGCACATAGCAGGAACAAGCGTGTTATGAGAATAGTATCTCACTGGACAGGAATCTCTTTTTACTTTTTTACTGTGATGTAGCTCCATTTCTCATCACTCAATCACTTTCTGGCCAAATGTTACTTGGTGCAGCAAGCGCCATGTGTTACTCCGGGACATTAATTTGTACACTAGAATAATAAGGTAGGTGGCTTCACTTAGCTAACCTTAGCTAATGCAACTAGCCAGATGAAGGAGGCAGTCTGTTGACCTTGTTGACAGCTTCGTAGCAGTACTTTGTAATAAATTATTAAATTGTGTAACTGTTTGCAGTCTGTGCGGCCGAAAATGTTAAGTGGAAAGTCAGATAGTTATTAATGCTAACTGAGTAATAGTTGCTATTGTTTGACTCCAGATGCAAAATTTTCTAAATACGTTGTTGCTATGACGCTAGATACTCGCTACTTGCTTCACACTGCTGAAATAAACTAGGACACTCGAGTGTAATGCTTCCTTTTCCACCCTTTTAGCGGCCTTTAAAGTATTCCATAACAATGTCTGTCTGGGTGACAGAGGAGGTCATGAGGAGGGCCGTGCGCTTCTGCAGGTCTCCATGGACACCGCGCAGTTTCCTGGTGACAACATCAATCCAAGAGACAAATTTCCCCACTCAGATGGTACACGTTTGTGGCACAAAGCAAAGCCAGCCATGCCGGGCTAGGAGTCTTGTCAGTTCAGTGAGGTTTTATTCACAGGATCGTATTCACAGTGAGGATTTGGAAGAGAAGGAGTCTTCTCCACTGGCAGATTCATCACTACCTGCTGGGACTACCTCAGGACTGATACAGAGGACGCAACCTTTCATTGACAAACTGTATCACTGTGGCTCCCCATCTGATGTGTTAGACTTAACCTGTCAATACGCACCCACAGTTCAACAGATCAGCAGCTGCCTGACACACATGTGGTCCACCACTAAGAAGATGACAGATGAGCAGCGGCGCTATGAGCTGCAGCTGATGTTTGAGCATCCTGCATTTGACAGGCTACTGCAAATGGCCATGAAGAGTGTGGGCTACATGCACAGTAAGGATGTGGCTCACTCTCTCCTGAGCATGGTCAATCTGGGCGTGCCTCAAAATAGCCGTGTGATCCAGACTTTGCTCCGAACTTGCCAGGTAGGCGGTCAAATATCGTCAATCAGCAAGCAAAGATGTTTTGTTAATAGTAATATTTTAGGATCTTTGTTTATCCAAATGTGTTTTATTGTCCACTAACAGGAGAAATTGAATCGCTTTGATGAGAAGAGCTTGTCCATCTTGGCCTCCTGTCTGGAACACATGGAGAACAGCCCCAACGTCAGTGCACTTAAGGAGGGCATGAGGTACAGCTTGTCAAATAATTCATATGGCTCATGAAGAAAGATGAGCATAGTGAAGCCTTTCTCCTAATTCAAAACTTACCACTTCTTTCTTGGATTCATTTACATTCTCTATTGTTGTTTCATGTCCTAGGCTGGTAGTTGAGGCCAGCCTTCCAGGGATCAAGAAAGTTATTTCTCTCCAGACCATGATGCGAATGCTGGGGAAGGATGCCCCGCTGAACCTCAAAAGGAAACTGGAGGTCAGTTTATGAGTCTCGATTTCGACCATATTTGGTATTCATATTCCTGTCAATGTGATTCTAACATTATCCAGCTTTATGATTGCCAGCTCTTGTGCAGATATGTCTTTGACTGCTCAACATTCTGGCTACTCTCACCATTGCTCACAGTCTGTCTAATTATTTTATGTTTTTATAGTTTTAGACTGTGATTTATATTTACTCTACTAAACACACTTGGTGAAAGAACAAGTGCTGATCCCTTAGCCATGGTTTATTTTGCTTGATATAAGCTTGCTGATACAATTATTATATATATACTATATTACTATATATACTCAGACTGTTTGTCCCCCCAAGTATCTCAAAAATTGACCTGTATTTTTACCTGTAGCCAAATCTGTTGCATTGTGACACTTGTCTTGCACATGTAATCCTCCAGAGAAAGGCTTTATCAATGACAGATGAGTTCAGCCTTCCTAACTCTCAGTACATGATCTCCACGATGGCCACAATGGGCTTTTACTCCAAACCACTGCTGGACATCTGTAGTAAGAAGATCACAGGTAAAATTTAAAAAATGGTTAAATGAAAGGACTCTGGACTTCTATTTTTAAGTCTTACCAACGTGCTATCACTCTTTCCACATCTGTCCTCTCTGGTAGAAAACCTCGATGAAATCCCCTTCAACAGATTGTTTTTAGTGCTGCAATCGTGTCGGGAGCTGCACTACAGAAACTTAGATCTGCTCACTGGCATTTCAGACTATGTCACGTCCATGCTCGACATATGGACCAACAAACAGGTGCTGCAACAGACAGATATCTTCGAACCCCTTTTTTGTGAAATGTTGAATATGAGGTTCGTCCTCCGCGATATATTTTATAAAAGACTGAAGATAAGTTCTTTCATTGTCTGTAATTGCATAATAAGAGTACAATTTAGTTTTTTCAAGAAAGCTAGATATAGTATATGATATTTGCCTGTCTAATATATTTGCTGGTAAGTTCTTTTTTACCTTCACTCTTGAACTTCCCTTCTTTCTTATCAGGTGCTCCTCTTCCTGTCTGTGTTTGAGAGCCTCATCTTCTGTCCTGCAGCCTTAATGGAGGGATATGCCAAGAAGGTGATCTCCAGGCCAGATGCCCTGACGCTTAAAGACCTCCTCTGTGTCCTGAAGGTGTACTCCTCTCTTAACTACGATCTGCAGCACCACAGACAACAGTAGGTCATTCGTGTGTCTGTCTTTCAGGTTATTTTGTTTATTGCTCACTTTAAGTTATGTGACTATTGCTTGCAAGGTTTGATGTCTGTGTTGGGTTTCATCTTGCTGCTGCAGGTTCCTGGATAGTCTCAGCCAGGTTCTGGACTCCTATCTGCCCAAGATCTCTGGATTCAACCTTTTAAAGGCTGTTTTCTATCTGTGTCTGCTGGGCCACTTCCCCTCTTCATCGCTGGAGCAGCTCCTGCAGAGCAGCACAATGGAGCAGTTTAACAATACACGTAAGACACTGAACACACACACACATACACACGCACAGTTGTCTTTATTCTTTATTTCCTTCGCTCTTGAATTTTTCGATTTCATCCATCTCAACTTCTTCTGTTTCTCCTCAGCGCCAAGATTTCTCCGGAAACAGGAGAGAAGGTTTCAGACGGTGGACTTGTGCCTCCGTCTTGACCGTCCTCCTCTCCCTCGTCCCCTGTCTGTCCCCCCATCTTTCCTGGGAGACCCCACACCCCACAGTCCATCAGCCAACCAGTGGCTCTCGCAGAGCCTGCAGAGCGTGGTGAGGGACCTGGCGGACACAGCGCTGCAGGAAATGGTGATGGTGGAGAACGTCTACCTTATAGGTAAAGAGGATATATAAGATACAGTGAGCACAGTTTCAGCTTGGGTTTATTTATTGGTGTGTTATGTCTTTTACTGTCTTTCTCTTTAATTGCTCAAGTACAAAAAAGCTCCAACCGAACATAGTCAAGCTAATTATTTTGATGATTATACTGAAAAGAGTTGAATGTGTCTGCATTTTTGCTCTGTTACTCAAACTTTGCATTTATTTGCTTTACAAAACGGTGTCAGAAAACAATTTAATCTGGTTGAGAAACCGTGACGCGAGCGAGCAGCTTTGTGTTTTTGACTCTCAGATGGTGTGATAACCAAAGCTCTGCCAAACCAAACCTCTGTGACTGAAGCGGGGAGCAGTGAAGGAGGAGACCTGTCTCCAGCAGAGAGCAGTCAAAGGTAAGATACCAGCATCAGCCTGCAGTTGATAACATCACCAGACACAATCTTTGAGCAAAATCTACAGTGGTATTTTACTTGTAGTTTTTTTTTTTTCCCTCCTAATATAATGTGCTCATGTCATGTTTGGTGACGTCCGATTGCCGTGACAGCAGGTGGAGCGGATGTTGTGGGGGTTTTGTTCTGGCAATGTCGTACTCTGACACATACTGTGATCAGAAATTACAAATATCTGATTCCAAAAACTGGACATGCAACAGACCGCAGACAGCTGGTCTAGACAGTCATATAAAGGGCTCATTAGAACATAAAGTGGTGTTCTAACAGCAGGACAACTTTGTAACTTATATCTATCACCGCAGTGATTACAGCTGCTGTGGAGTTTAAATCCCAGTTCTACTTAATTTAAAGGTTTGACTGAGGGAAATCAAGTACAGCTTTCAATCACTTACTTTGAGTGAGCAGCATGGTTTCAAACAACTTCAGAGTTGGTTAGAAATTCTGTGTTAAAAGAAGAACTTTAAAGTTTGTGCACATGTGTAGTTTTAACGCGCAGAGGTCGTCTTCTTGGTGTCGTTTTATTTTTTACATATTATGTTCCACGCTACACAGGAAGTCTCTCAAGTTGTCTTTTAATTTCATATGCAGAGTCTTTTCATTTATTTTATTTGTATAAACATTACACATAAATGTGACCAGCTGATGTATTGTAATGAAGTTTAACTTAAAGCAAATTTTCACCCACAGTTCTTTTGCAGGTCACAATTGAAACATAAACACATTTACTCATCTCTCTGCTCCACACAGATTATTTTTTAATCTTTTTTGTTAGTTGTTTTGTTTTTAAATCTGTCATCCATTGTTTTAAAAATTACATATACTTCAATTGAGCCCACTGATGCATTTTACCCCTGCAAATTCAACCAAATGGTTCCGATGATATACGATGTACTGACGAATGATCAGAGATAAATGTAAGCAGTGTGTAGTTTGTTGTTTGTATTGCATAAAGCCTGTTCTGGTCTTCTATCATTATGCTTAAAAAATCTAAAACTATAAAACTATATAGAGCTATAATAACCCTTCTGAGTAGAGATCTGTAGTGAAGTATGTGTCGAATGAGTCAGAAATACAAAAGGCTCCAAACACAGGATTATCTCGGTGAAAATGAAGACACCATCTCCTGTCTGTTTGTCAGGTTTCAGTTTTTTGTCCTCCTATGATGTTTTTCTAACCAAACCACTTTCGTCCTGTCATGCCTGTACCTCCATTCAAATTTTGACCTTTTGAAAGCTGACAAACCCTTCTCTTTATCTCCTAGCATTGCAGTAATTTGCGCACCACTCTCTGGTTTCTGCTTTGGTACATCCAATCCCTGCGGCCTCTTAGCGGTCAAGATTCGCCATCTGAAGATCTCGGGATATAACCCTGTCCTGGTGAGACCTCGCACTCAGTGATCACAGTTTGACTTTGGCTCTTCTTTTGTAAGGGTCCAGTAGTTGCTGACACCGTGTTAATATTCCTACATGCAAATGGCTTTTTTTCATATTCTAAAGTTGTTGAATCCTCATATCAGGAAGGAAGTAAGAATTACAGTTTATATAACCACAAACCTGCCTAGTACAACCACAAACCTGCCTTCAGCCACATGTTCCTTTCAGATATGAGTGGTAGCATTTTAGTGTCCAAAATATCAGCTGGAAAATATTGTGTTCCTCTGTGAGAGAAGCTCACTGACGTTAACTAAAACGCTTCCTCCAACATCAAATGATTCTCCAACGACAAATGGAGGCTGTGTGAGCGTTGAGTGCATGAGAGCGAGACTCACATCGTTCCCGATCCTGTTGTCCAGGTAACGGAGAGGGAGCTGCAGGCTGTCTCTGAGGAAAAGAGGACGGAGTTCCTCAGGGGACGGATCTTTCCAGAACGCCACAGACACCCTGAAACGGATCAGCTGCAACCTTGAAGACATGTTTCGAGTTAAATGGACACAATCATCATGAACATGCATTTTTATTGCTTTGGAAACAATTATTAAGAGAGAAATAAATTGAATTAAGTGTATAAAATCAGTGTGGTCCCTGGAAAATTGAGCTTAAAACCACATGAAGGGGTTTTTTTTTGTGATTGCAGTGATCCTCTGAACGTTATTTAGAAGGTCAAGTTGTACTTCTTTTTAGTTGCCAGTTGTAGATTTTTTTTTTTAAACTTGTACAGCAAAAACTGCTTGAATGAATCAAATGAATCAAGAGTTTTAAGATTTAAAAAGCCACTTCCTGATGAAGGCAAACAACTAACATTTAAATTTTTTTTTTTGCTCCAATCACACCTGTATGAGAGTGACTTTTTTTTAGCAATTTTAGAAGAAAACCTGCATTTTTCTTTGGGTGTGCACTCATTTCCCCAGTTTGTAAAAGAATCAGTCCTCACTAGAGAAGTGACTGTGGGGGAAGGAAAAATTCTTTTTTATCATGAAAGACGTTTGTTTTTAATCATCTGTCCCAAAATGGCTTGAGAAGCTAACAGAAGCAATATGTTAATCTTGCTGACACTTGCAGTAGTAGATGAGTAAAACCATGCAGCCAAATGAAACCAATAAAAGCCGCGTGTGCTTTGCAGTAGCTGCACAGAAACTGCAAGGTGAGCAAGGTAAAGGTGGAGTCCCTTTGAAGCAGCTACATCTGCAGACAGAACGACGAGGGAAAAACAGTAGATGGAGGGAGACAGGAAACGGTGCAGATTGTTATTGTTTGAAGCGTTTGCCTCTCCTTGTCGTATATCTGCTTCTCATCAACCTCTGACGATTTCACAGAAATATTCGCCTGCAAACTGGAAAAAGAAGCGTGATGTGATGTCAGTGGTATTTTGATTTTTTTTTTTTTTTTTTTGACACCATGGTTTCTGACAGCTTGTGTTTTTTTTTTGTTTTGTTTTTGTTTTTTCATTTTAAAATAGTGAACCGTTACCCACATGATACTACAAAGATTTACCCTTTGTGGTTGAAATCCCCTCTTTCATACACCACCCTCTGTTTCGACCACAGAGATAGGGGTTCCATCTAGAAAATGTGTGTGTGTAACAGGCAGAGACCGTGATGGAGTGAAACAGGAAGCAAGCAAAACCAGAACTGTCAGAGATGTTTTTTTCTTTTCTTTTTCTTTTTTTTTATTGTTTAATACAACCACAAATGTAAAAGACTCTGCTACTTTTGCTGTGTACACACAAGACAACAACTACATGAACTCACAAAGCCTCACTCACAATAATCTTATGTCCAGAGTGAGCTCCTACAAGGACGTCCCGTCTGTTCACATCTAAATTAGTGGGGGGTGGGGGTTAGCTGTGCAAATGGTCAGCCGATGCATGAGAAATCAGAAGTGTCGTGGTATAGGGTTCTGAACCCCTTTCTTCTTCCTGCGCTCCCTCGGCGCCCTGGGTTTGGTGTTCATGTAATCACTCTGCGAGTCCATCTTCCTCAGCTTGACCTGGGAAGAGACACATGAGGGCGATGGAGCGGCATTATTACGGCATGTCTGTACAGGACTGACGTTCACAGTTGTCATTGAGTTGACGTGCAGGTTATGTGGTTTATTAAAGGCTGACGCTGGCATTTTCTTTTTATTTGCAGGCCAAAAAAATTCAAAAATGCAAGTGATAAATGCAACAATTTTGAATTGAAACAAGTTTGAATAAGTTAAAAATGTTAAAACATCCAGATATATTCTTAAATCCTCCTCCCATATTTGTCTCAACCAAGTAAGAGCCATGTCACAGACAAAAATCATTATACATGCCTCTATTTTACCACCACATATCAACTCTATTCCCCAGCTGTAAAAAGATTCAATTTCTCATTTGTAATTGCACAAAGCTTCAGCTTCTTAAACACGACTATGTGTTTGAGGAATATCTCACCCAGTTGGTAAAGGCGATGATGGTGGCAATGATGCTGTAGATGCTGAGAAGTATAATCACCAGAATCCAAATCCAGGCAAATCGAGGGCTCGGATTCTCATACAGGCTGCTGCTGTTTTGGTTGCTATTGCAAATGTGTCCTGGAAAGAAGCACATTGCATTTAGTATACTTACTATAGATGTGCATTTGGTCTTTCCATTAAAAGCTTGGCACCTCCTAGAAATATTTACCTTCTGCAATTACCTGGATCCTCAAAGTGCTTGGCACTTTTCGAAAGGGTGGAGGTAATGTGATTGTGCTCTCACACCTGTATATTCCATAGCTACTGTCAGTCACTCCAGTGAGAAGGAAGCTGACCGGTTCATGCTGCTCATCCAGTGTTACGCCCTCCCTTTTGATTGTTTGCGAACATTTCAGTGTATTGTTGTCTCTGTTGCATCCACCGGCGGATATCACTTCCTGGTCCTTGAAAAGGTTGAAATTCATCGTGTGAGCGGTCACATTTGGGCACGGCACATGCACGGATACACAGAGAGTTTTCATTTGCTCTGGGGAGAAAAATGTCATCATTAGTCAGGTTGCAAATTTATTCTGATTTCTGATTACACACAGTGAAATATAAGATCTCTGGCTTGTAAAATACTGCCCAATATGACTTCAAAACACACTGAGATGAGACTCTGACATATAAGTTAAAAAAAAACAATACTTTAAGCAAAGACAGTAGCACAGCATTGTGTTTCTTTTTGCAGTAAACCAAGTCAGGATGCATGTGTCTTCGCCTGTAACTAACACCTTTGCAAAGGAAATGTTTTTTTTGTTGTTGGTTTTTTTTTTTACAGTTACATCTCCTGTAGCGATTGATTGATTTGCATTTGATTTAATTCCCTTAACTGAAATTCAGGGTTTGAAACCAGTCACTTCACAGCAACTTCACCCCCACACGGAATTTGTTCAATACACCTCTTAGCACATTTAACCAGCCTCACATTTCACATTTCACCTGAAAAAAAACAAAAAACAACTGAAATTTGCCATGTGAGTGGTATTCTTGACTCAGCCGCTGACTGACTCAGTCAGGTTTGGGTGATGTAGTGCTGGGTGCTGTGCATATTAGTGTTGAAATGAATTTCCTTCTGCACTTTGTTTTAACAGCCGTTATCCTGAAGTTGTATTTGATATTCCTTTGTTGACTCTGGTACTATACTATACTGGTTCCCATTAAAATGTGTCTCAACCTACAAATACTCGGCATTAGGAGGCTATAAAGGTCATCTTAGGTAAACAGTCAATAGGTGAGGATGTATCCTTTAAACTATAGATTCATGTTCTTTAAGCCCCAACTTTCAATATTTTATGTGTGTAAACGTATCCAGTGAGATACCACTGCTGCAGTTTTCCAATACACTCTTTTCCTGCACAGATTAAGGTGTTAACCTCAGTGTTTACAAAGGAAACCAAACAGTCGGTTTGTTAGATAGCAATTGCTCTTCACTATTAAGTTAGTTGCTTAAAATTACTTCATTTTAGAGGTAATTTCTTGCAGATTAGAAGTATTTCTAGAAGCAGTCACTACCTGAATGCTAATCACTATATGAGCATATGAGTGACTTTAAACTGGAATTCATGGTGATGCAGTTGAGCGTATAACCTACCGTTGCAGTTACATGTGCTCTGAGACAGAGCGGTATGAGAGAACTTGCAGCCCAGGAGGATGATGAACATCCAGCAAACACTCATCTTGATCTTTGGCGCCGTGAGTGTGAACTCGCCTCCAGCGCAATAATGTCCCCGAGGCTTTCCCACATCACCTAAAGCTTGAAGCTCCTCCGGCAAACTACACAAAGTGTGTGCTGCAGAGGAACCCGGACCGTTACTCCGATATCATCAACGCCGGTTCCATGCATGCGTTCCTTTCACTGTTATACATCATATCCTCCTTGTGTGTGATTGAAGAACTCCCACGGCGCTGCAGTGACTGAGCCTCACACATCCTCCCTTGGAGGAAAACATCCTGTGACAGAAAACGCCTCCTCTTCTCAAGTTTCCGATCTCTCCTGGAGTTTATGACCTTTTGATAAGTGTTAGTACAGTAAGACAGTGGTCATGTCTTCATTTAGACCACAAGGTCATTGTTTGACCGCTCCAGCCCCGGTTCATTTTTTCTTTGTTTTGGGCCTGTTTCTGTAATTTTATGCAGAATCTAAACTACTGCTCAGCTGTAATACTATTTGTAAAGTAAATGTGTACACTACAACATTACTGAATCATTGTGAATGAATGTGAATATGCGTTTGTGATTTATTTTTTTTTTATACTACTCACACAGTTTTGGCATAAAGTGCTTAGTATTTTGGAAGCTGTTGCATATTTGATTGAATGTGTTGCATCATCACTGTGTGGTTGTGAAGGGAGACAAAGACTAAGAGAAGGAGGCAGATAAAAACTTTGTGGTAACTACACAAATGTGCCTTATCCAGAATTAAAAAAAAAAAAAAAGAAGAGAAAGAAAATTTGCATGAAAGCACAGAAGTTGGTCATAATGTGTGTTTTTCTGCTCTGTAGCTGTACGTGGTCAAGCAGCATGAGGAGATGAGTGACCAAAAGTGCAATGACCCAGTGTACCATGTGGCGAAGTTTACTGAACACAATGAGATCTGCCAAACAGATACCCAACCGGTTTGAACTGACATTTGTGTCACTATCTGACTGGAACGCAGAAAGTCAGTCCGGGAGAGAGGTGAAAAAGAAACTATCACAGTTATGGCACTTACTAAAAAAAGAAAACCCACAGTGATTGTGCTGTGAAGCGATACCAGCTATTAGAGAGGGTTCCTCCCACCCACAGGGTAGTAAAATCTTCAATCTTCACCACTTTTGATCATTTTAAAAAGTCCATAGCTGTATCTACACAGCAGGCTTGAGGGGAAGGTGCAATAGGTTTTTTAGTCCACTAGATGGCAACAAAACATTTTATTTTGATCAGCCTGTTGGTAACAGTTTTTGACTGGCTAAGAGTTAATGTTAATTGCAGCAATGTGTTCCACTTTTCTTCAGTGCCTCCTCTTTTTTTTATACAGGGTTTAGAGCAGGGATTAGAGGCCTTAAAAAGATGTGTACTATGTGTGGCAACACATGGTGACAGATTCATTGTGAAGTGGGGTGGGGGGGTTTAATGCTTTGCCAAAAATGTTGTCTGTAATTTTAACTCTGAAAATGGATGAGGGGTGGGTGGGTGGGTGGGTGGGATTGACGGGCTAGTATAGTAATGCCATGTGTCCATATGGATAACGCGCAATAATCTCCTAATCTGGAACATGTCCCTTTTGTCTGGTGGTGGTGACTTTGGGTGAGCATCAGCAGGAACCCACCCTGTGTGGCTTAATGCGGCTCCTTATCTCATTTTACAGCATGTTTCCTGAAACAAACAAACGTTTATAGTTTTATTATTATCACTATTACCCTATTATTACTATTATTACTGTTAGTTAGTTAGCACATGATGACTTTGCATTCAAGCGGCAGGAAGAAGAGATGAGAGTGAGTATGTAATTATAGTTTTCATCAATTAATCAGCAGAAAATTGCTCTAAAATGTGTCAATTGGGAACTGGGGTTACAGCGCAATCCATCTCTTTCCCAGTCACATCTGCTTCATCGCCAGGTCATTCCTTTTCTCCGTGATCAGCCCTGATATAAGATATTCCCCACGATCCCTGAAGGCAGCATTGGATTCTGGGCTGGACAGGAAACGACGGAGACGCGCAGCGTGTCTCCTCATCAGCTCCGGGAGAGAAGAATGGGAAAGGGAACAGATTTTTGTATGTAGACGAGGCAGCGTGTGAAAACATGAGGACAACGGGCAGTTTTTGACTAGTTACCTCTTTAAAACATATATAATTACACATATCATAATAGGAGTTTTCTTCTCCCCCCCCCCCCCCCCCCCGCAGTACAGGGATATTTGTTCCCATTGGAAAACACAGCGGAGGAGAGGAGCCTCTTTGTGAATCCCATCTGACTGTAAGTGGGTTTTTCTTTACTATTCCGGCATGTTTTAATTATCTCACGCCTTGTCGGCCTTTCTAGAATCAGATCCCTCACAGACTGAGAATGTCAATCATAAATAAATGTCAGTATATTGTGCCACACACTGGCAGCAGCCCATGTTGGAGATTTTGTCTTCGGGAAAAGAAACGGAGGAGTACTTAAACTGTATGTTTACCATACTTCTTAAAGACAAGGGCCACTAAATAGCGATCTGTGAATATGTTGTTGCTTGTTAGAAAAAGTGTTTAGTCTGTTTGAATGGGGAGGGGGTTATATGCCCCCTATGCGGCCATTGAACAATCCTTTTCTTGGGGAGAAAGGGTGTGCAGCGTTTGGGCCGACTGGGAAAACAGCCGCAGCTTTCATGGGAGTGACATTTGAACATGAGCCCATTGTTATGATGTATTTGTTAGTCTTTATTGCCAGAGCCAAGCCTTGTGACTCTGTCGCGGCCGGCTGGAGGTATTTTCAATCTCATTTTCTGTCCTCTGCATCTAACAGAAGGGATATGTACAGTCTCCACCCTGTTTAGCGGGAGGAGGCTATCTGCTTCTGGTAATGGCCGATGGTTTTGTCGCGGTAATGTTTATATCTTGCTGGTGGACTTATGAAATATCACATTTCATGTATTTAAAAGCACATAAGATAAGTGGTAATATATGTCAGTGGGGCTGGGTTCAGCTCATCATTAGCTGCCTTCTTCACAGCAGTTCATGAGCACTGTTTTAATCCCCTTTGTTGGATGACGCCGCCGGCAGCAGATTGGATAACATGTAGCCAGTTTGACCAGTGGCTATCCCCAGTTCACTGCTACCACCCACATCAGCTAGTAGCATCTTTAAAACTATGCATTTATCCTGAAACTAGGAAAAGTTAAACACTTGAGCTGCTGCTTCACTGGCACAAATAACTAGAGCTTCTCAAACAGCCAAATGATTGTAAATGACTTGAACAAGCTTCTCCCCTGAGGTCACGCTGTGTTTCTCTCTCTCTGCTTGTAGCCTCAGACTTTGCATCATTTCAGACGTTAGCACTGGAAAGATAATGACCCTTCATTGACCGTGGGGTTCAAAGGTCATTTAGTGAGGAGCTGCACACCATGCCACAGTCTGGCTGACTACCATATGGACCCAGTAAACATTCCCTGTGTGTGTGTTTGTTGTTTGCACTTCCAATGCCAGACAAGGACAGATATTTAGCTGTATCTCTTCAGTTCAGGGGGTGAAAATGGGCTCAAAAAGAGCCACTAAGAAGCCACTTTGCCCTGCCTTTATTCCCCCCACGGTGGCATTATAATAGACCGTCTGTGTCCTCAAGGCACGCTTGATTTGCATCCACAAAGCACTAGACTACAAGCACATTATTCTGCGCTTTGAGACAGTGCAGCAACAATGCAGCCCATTCGCTTACAGTGCAGTTAATGGGTTGAAAATAACTACTGGCCTTCTGGTCGCTCCCCCTCAGCCAGATGCATTTAAGCTTGTTATGTTTTTTTTGGTTTCTTTTGGCGTGTGGAGTGAGGTTTTACTTTCTGTTTTGTCAGAGACACAGAAGAGGACAGAAAATGTATGATGCCCAAAGGACATCTGGAAAACCCAGTGATATGTTGTTCCTTTGGGTATTGTTACACGGTGGCTCTGTTTTTCTGTGCTGTGTCCCATTATGAATGTTACTTTAAAACAAAATGATCAGCCGGTTCTGTAAAATGGAGGGTTTGAAAATATTTGCTCTGTTTTTGATGATAGAAGCAACTTTTTTTGGGGTTTATTTTAGGCCCCTGGCTGAATTCCAACAGGTAGTTGTAGCAATATACTTTTCAGCGAGCGCCTGTTTGATTCAGTATCATTATTTATGTCTGACATTAAAATCAATGTTTTGTGAAGGTACTGGTGCAAAAACACAATACCAGCACCTTGTGTAATAGGATCATACAAGACATTTACTCAGTAGGTTGAGTTATACTGAAGTCACTGCATTCAGCTCAGTCATGGATTAAATGTCTAACCACAGAGGTAAAACACATGTTAGAACAGAGCGTGTCATCTCACTGCCCCTGTTTAAAAGCACATGTAAGGAATTTTTCACTGTCAGCTTTCTCTCTCAAGGCCGTTGGAAAGAGAAGCGAGGGAGAGAGGGGATATATTTTGGGAGAAGAAACGGCTCAAAATACATAACCAGAAACATGGTTTTCTCATTCGTCCACTTGTTTTGCCAGAAGAGGCAGGGAAGAAAAAACGCTTCTGCTTTCCGCCTTCCATCCCACTGCCTCATTTTATACTTTTTTGTACACTTGACTTCTTTTGGATGTAGTTGATTAGATGAGAAAAACAGCTGTCAAAGAAATTTTGGTCTTGAGGAATGATCCGCAGAGGCTGTGTGCGTTAGAGAAGAGGGATTTGAAAGCTATTCTTGGTTTGTGTGTGTGTTAGCATCTCCTGCGTGCTGGTGTGTCCATCTGTCAGCACTTTCCTGGCTCTGTTGTGCGAGTTGCAAGGGCCATGTCTGACCTGTGCCCATCCATCCACCCATGTCCACGGACATAATAAGACTTAACTGCACAAAAGCTCCAAAGACGAGAGCCTGGAGGCGGCGTCTGCGGTGGTGGTTGCTGGTGGTTGGTGTAAGTTTACCCAGGTTGTGTTACAGCCGTGGGTGTAGGTGGGTAAAGGGAGAGCAAGGGGGGGAGGATGGCACTTCAAACGCAGCCTTCAACACGCACTGATGGAGAGCTGGAGGGGAGAATGTAACCTGATATTTCCTCACTGACAGGAGGTACCTTGACTTGACTTGGGTTGGTGGACTAGAGAGTTTAAAAGCCACCAGCTGCAGCAGGGCTCAGCTCACATGATGCCAGACAAGATGCCATGTTATGAGTGTGTTGTGTGTGTGTGAGTGAAAACGAGAGAAAGTAGCTATGTATCATTCCACCTGGGTGTGTCCCCCCCCCCCTTGTCACAGACACGTGGTCCCGGCCTCTATAGGGCCTTGTTCTGGTAACATTTTGCTGACCTTTGGTGGCAGCTGCCCCTGCCATTTGGAAACAAAGACAAATGGCTAACCAGCCTGTCTGTGGCCTCTAAAACCTCCACTGTTCCAGATCGTGAGTTGCTCTTCCTGTTGGCCTTTTCATATGTACGTAGAAACTTATATCAGTGCCCTCCGCGACAGGAAATCAATTGTTTGAGATCCACTTGCAGCCTTTTCTTATGTGATGACTGATTTCTGTTCTTCGACAAGGAGAAAGTTGAGCACACGCACTTTCACTTTTCCTCACCTTCAGTTTCGTTATTGCCCTTCTTGGTAGTAAACACATGCCCACGTGAAGGTGTGTTGAGTCGTCCGCTTGCAGTGAAACAAATGTACGGACAAGGAGGCACCTACTCTCCGGCTGCACTGCTGATCGGAGTAGGCAGAAGGAGGGCATCCGCCTCTCCTTTCAGGACAATACATGATCTCGGTCCTCGTTCAGCAAGTGCACTCAAGCGCACAGGCGTACACACACACACACACACACACACACACACACACACACATACACATACACACACTGCTATATTAAGGCAACTGAAGATACAAATGGCGAGGATTGACCTACCATCGGTTCTCCTCGCCATGTCAGTTGTCATATCTGTGCCACCGGGTGAACGCCTTCTCCTGCAGCACTGACGAGTGTGCACATTTATAGCACGGGTCAGTCCTGGTGGGATTTACGCTCATAAAGGAAAAGCCCATTTTTAGAGACATTGATTTATCATTGATTCAGGAGTTATTTTATGATGAATTGTTGTAATATTGCCTCACCTGCCTTTCCTACATTTCCCAGTTTTCCTTGCACCAGAGAATGGGTCTGCACTCGTTGCAAGGTAGAAGGAGCAAGTGAGAGTTTCAGAGCAGAGAAAAAAGGGACAGTTGCCGCCCCCTTACTCTTGTTGTCGTGCTGTAGCTGCATTGCATTCTGGTCTGTTGAGGCTACATCGGAGAAAACTGATACTTCTCCCTCTTTTATGATGGATTTCTCCCTGTATGATTAGAAGGCAGGCACCTGTAGAAAATCATTGGTCTAGAAATAAGCCTTGAATCAGAAAGACAGACTAAAATTGAGCGATACCTGCTCATGTTTTGAAGGTTAGATTTCAGGTGTCATGAACAGGGCATTGCTCCACCTGCCAGTCAGTCTTTATCTCCACACCGCTTCTTCCGTGACCTATTTTTCTATATTTTATCTGATCTGCTGTGATACATTTCCAACCCTGCTGCATTGTTCATTCATTAATTGTCCCTTTTTGTTTGCTACCTCTGTCACTGTACACTTTGTTTAAGCAGCTTAGGCAGCCATTAATCAGTGTGACTTTGACAATGGCAGCTGGTTGATTCTCACTGCTGGGCTGCTGGTGAGGGACCCCCCCCCATTCCCTCCTCCTCCTCCTACTGTATTATAGTTGGTCTGTTTTATTCACTGTTGTCAGGGCTCTTTGTTAACTTCACAGTGCACAGGACAGGAAATGGGGGGGGGGCACACTGTCTTCACTGTTGCTCTCTGTCACGCAGTCATGCAGTCAGCATGATCAACACCTGTGACTGCCACAGAGCCCCGAGGCCCTTCTGCCGTGTTGTTTGCGCACCTATCTTTAAGTTAAGTTGGGCGATCACCCTGAAACTGATCCTGACATCCAAGGTTGGAGAAAGGGAATCTCATCCCAGTGGGAATTCTCAACTGGAATTCCAGCGGTCGCATCGGATATCAGTGGAGGAGAGAGCGCAGGGAGGGCGGAGCGGAGGAGGTGATTTATGGCGTCATGTTTCTTTCTCCGCCGCACCAGTCTGTGTCATCCACGGCAAAGCCCAGTTCAAGATCCACCGCAACCATCGCGGGGCAGGTTGATGGATGGGGCTGGCCTGTCTGTGCGGATGGACAGCCTTTTGAAGTCGGCCCTGGATAATGGCTCTTTGACATGGAGAGAGCAGAGGATGCTTAAGGCAAGCAGGAGTACTTTAGAGAGAGAGAGAGAGAGAGAGAGAGTAGTGTTAAGAGCACACAAAGTGCTAAGTCAGACGAAATATTCATGTGCTGTCTGGCTGCTGCAGCTGCTGTATAGAAAATATGCAGTATTGACTGGGGGGGTGATGTATGATCTGTCCCGTGTTAGAATTACATATGGAAGGAGAGAGTGGCTTTATTTCCTACTCTCCTTATTGCTTTCACATGCGCTATTTGGGATCCTTAATTGAATTAAATTAAAGGGCCAGTCCTTTGCAGCAGATCATGGCCACGGTCGCTTTATCGCCTGGGACAAACACCCAGCACCAGCAGTTCCTGTGTCCTCTCCGTCTGATCAGAGTTCAGCCGGTTCTCATGAAACCGTAGCAGCCGATCGCGTGTCCCTGTGTTTATATGTGTGTGTGCCGGAGTTGGTGTTTGTTTGCCTTTTTCTCTTTTTTTTTGCAGTCTCTGGTAGCACTTACAGTCCCAGCATAGCTAGGGTTAGAAGGAGAGAGACACACACACACAAACACACGCAGATACAAACAAATGAAACTGTACTGTTTCCCCTCACCCCGCTGTGAAATGCCTGCTTCTTGGCCTAAAAATGTTTAGATGACCCCTGTTTAGAGGAGTTTATGCTTATACAGTTGTCTAACCATTGACCTGCGGGTTACATTCCAGTCAAATCCACCGAGGATCCAGTTTTATATACCACTTGGTATAAACTAACAATAGTGGCATTATAAGACTACCAGAGAAAGTCAAGGATGCAGTTACGGTGATTACAGCGTCCTTCCCTGGAGTCTCTTTTTAGGAGGTTGGCATCATATTGTGTTGGGGGGGTGGGAGGGGGTGTCATGTTTGTGTGTGTGGTTACAAAAGCAGTGACATATGTCTGAAACATTGGAACAAATAAATACCCTGGCACGCATGGAAAATAGATTCCAGACCTGAGTGTGCACTGGATTTAAGTTGTCATCTTCTTGAACTCCAGCTCCAACAGGATCGTCTTACACTACATACATAATATTTGAGGCTAAAAACAGGCTCAGCCCTGCATTATTTAACTGTTCCAGCTGTTTCAAGTGTTTCTGTGTTCATTTCAAGCCACGAACCAGCAGTACTACCAAAATCTAGAGCTGAAATGTCTTGTTTTGCCATTAAATATGCACTGTAGCCTACTTTTCCGCCCTCTCAGATCTTTAACTGCACTCTCACCCATGCTCATGAAAGTTACCCCAGCTCAAGCAGCTACACTATCCAGGCTGTATTTAAGCATGTGGTGAAACCTCAAGGAAGGGAAACGAGAGGGGTTGGACAGCAGCCTGCCCTTGTCACATTGCCCGCTCATTGCATCCCAAGCCAAGAGCCACAAGGTTCACCGCACATCGCCGTGTCACTAGTGACTCTGCAAACCCAGCTGGCTGCCAAAAGGACTTAGGGAAGTGGAAGGACACCTGCGAGGAAGAGGGTGAAAAATGTGAAAACGGTGAGAGGAAAGAAGCGTCAGATGGAGGAGGACAGGAGAGACAGGTTTATGAGAACCAATAAAATATATTTTTTTCAGTGCAGCTGATGTCATGTGAAACACAACGGCTCGGAAACACTGAGGTCATTCTTCGTTTTCCTCGCGTCCCCCGGCCGGTGTCTGGAAGTCGCACTTTTTTCACAACACTTGGCTTCAAGCTCGTGCTCTGAATTTACTGTAGGGACTGATGTTGCCAGGATGCTCTGTTTTTTTTTGTTTTTTTTTTGCATCAGGGTTCACGCAGGACACTGAAGGAATGTGGGAGTTTCAGACAGTAACTGCACTGACCTACAACGAGGAGAGAATCCAAGTGAAAACTCATGCTTGCCGTTGTAGAAGTGGATTGACACATTTTTGCGAGAGAATCCCTTGTCAGTGGCTCAAACCTGCAGGCTTAATCTCACAAAATAGTGCTCTGTGGGTGTGTGTGTGTGTTTTTGTGGCTGCCTATTGCCAAATCTCATTGACTAATACCCTAGCAGCTCTCCAAGTGAGCCCGAGCTGCCATTGACTTGGCTGAGTAGCTTGCTAATCTCTCTCTGCTCCGCTGATCTTCACTCTCCAGCGATTCCCGATTATTTCGGCCCATGTGCCGCACAGGCAACTCGGCGAGTGAATCATCTTTGGCACCGTGACCAACTTCCAGGCTGCAGGGGAGGGTCACAAGCAGATCTGCGGTCAGTGAGCTTGACCCCCTCACCCCTCGCTGCTGTTGGAGACTGAAACAGTGTGGATGAGAATCCCGATTTCTGTCTGTAAGCTGATCAGCTTTGAGCGAGCTGCGCTAATGAGTAGGTTTGAGAGTTTGCACTGCGGTTAGATGAAAACAGTCCACAAAACGCTCTGACACAAAGGACTGTTTTGATCCAACACAAGAAGGAACAGGTCCAAATGTAGACAAACACAAGAGGCATGTGATCATGTAACCTTGTATATGTGTGTTACATTACCCATAAACCCCACTGGCAGCTAGCCAGCCAGTGGGACCTCCGTCAGATCCCACTGGCCATCGTGGGAACATTCCTGACGCAGCATTATTCCATAATTCCCACCATGTGTGGTTTTTCCAGAGCCGAGTGCTCACTGCAGGGGCCGTGGAGAATCCCACTGAGGAGAGGAGATCAGCTCCTTGTAATCGCAACCAGACTTCAGTGTGTGTGAGTGGGAAGAGCAGAGGTAGTCTGGGAGTGATACTGCAGGGTCAGTCCAGTAACACCTTCACCAGGGGTTAAAGCTCAAGAGAACAAGTTGTGTGTTTAGCCTCGGTGCAGGGACTCACTTTTTTCGTGTTAATGGTTTGTCATGTGACCAGGAGGCACTTTGGTGTCAGAGGACCTTGAGTGCAGTGAGTAAAATAAAGTACCCACATGAGTAGTTGTGTTAATATTAGTCATGGATGAATCACTTGCTGGCAGTTTAAGTTTATTGATATAGGTATCTTATTTTGAAAATCAGAAGGTGACATGGATGTGAAATGACTATATTGTTGGCATTGTTTTCACCTTGTGAGTGAGTCTGTGTGTGTGTGTGTGTGTGTGTGTGTGTGTGTGTGTGTGTGTGTGTGTGTGTGTGTGTGTGTGTGTGTGTGTGTGTGTGTGTGTGTGTGTGTGTGTGTGTGTGAGAGTCTGGGTGTGTGTGTGTGTGTCATCAGGGTAAAATGTGCTGCGGCAGGTGTTTATACGTCTGTTTGTCTGTGGACGGATGTCGTCACCGTGATGGAGCCACAACCTGCAAGATACAGTCACGACAGGTGTGTAGTTGAGATCAAGACAGAGATGGGCGTGGTCCGACCCAGGTGTACTCGGCAGCCATTACTGCATTATTACATGAGTAGCGAGTAGTCATGGGTCAGAACATCAACACGTCAACAAGTGATTTTGTATTGACCTACGGAAGAGGTCAGGCCGTCCACTGTGCAAGAATAGCTTCTTCCAGTTCCACTTGATTTGGTGTAAAAGCAATACGCTGATCAATACTAATGCACCTTCCCAGCGAGGATGGGCTTTGTAGCGAACCCATCAGTCAGTCAGCTGACTGATGGTTTTGCCTCAATGCCCTTACAGGAGCGCTCAGGGTCACTGCTAAGGCCTCGTCTTGCTGTGAAACCAGATTACGATGTTGTTTCTGATCAATAAATCTCCCTGGGACCAGCAGCCATTGTTATTACAGATCAGTGGTGAATTAGGGAGTGAATCTGTCCTGTGTCACAACCAGATTACCGCATTGTATTGTGTTTGCCTCGTCATCTCTCACAGAACACAACACTGTAATTTATCACATTTCCAGATGCTATCTTGTCATGCAACACAAGAACGGGAGGAATGCATCTTTCATCATTAATCTTTGGCCTCGGTTGCGTCACTCTGACGTGGTGTTTCTGCTTCTTTGTGCAGGTAGGGTTAAGAGCAGACTTTGCTCCCTGTGCAGTATGTGTTTGTATGTTGTTATGATCTTTACAGTATTCGTTTCCACTTTCTACCGTCCTGCAAGATTATGTTAATAGATGTGTTGTTGTTAACTGTATAGTATTTTAAGGCCATTGTTTGTAATGTTATTGTATTGTATTTTTTTCTACTGTAAGTTCTTCCTGTTTTTTTTAATCAAAACAATTCATCCTCCAAACTGTGGCACAAGTTCAAAATGACACATCTGGGAATTAGTGGTTGAAAAACTACTGGAATTTTCCTTTTAATGTGTGAGTGTGCCAAAACCTAAAGAAGTTAAAGTCTTATTTTTGATCATTTATCTCAGTTGTATCGTTCAAGAGTGACTAAGAAAATATTTGAGATGGATTGCTCACATCTGACCAAATGTATTCTTGTTTGTATAAGTGCCAGTACTCATCCAGTACATCAGATTGGTCATCATTATGACTAATCTAGAAAATCTGAATCAAACAGAATACACACTTCATTTTGTATTTCTGTGTGTTATGAAACAGGAAATGCTAAAGTATCCGATGTTAACTATTCCTCCCTTTATTACAGACGCTGCTGGTATGATGATCATTTAAAATAAAACTTTTTCTGATGGTGTTTGTTTGAAGAAAAGAGGAAAAAAAATCTTTGTGAATGAGTCACATCATTGAAGATCAGTATGAGGCATACATTACCTCTCTTTGAATGGGTCTGACACAGATGCCTAAGGGGAATAATATCCACTGATCTTCCCGGTTTAATGTGGCGTGTCATCCTGAGCAACAGAAACCCTGTGAAGTGGCTTGTGTCTCATTTTTGCCTTTAATGTCTGTTTGGAACAAGTCTGTTATGTGGTCCGGTAAAACACTTATTACAGTATGTGTCTATATATAGATATATATATATATATCTATATATAGTATACGGCTAGTGCCACAGACGGAGCATTTGACAGTCATACAGTACATGCACTGTGCAAACATATCGTGCGTTTAGCTCCGCTTGATTCCTGCACACTCATTCGCTGGGCTTCCCCCTACAACAATCCGGCCTTTCTTTTCCTGCTGTGACATCATCGTCACCCCCTGCTCACTCAGTGCCCTGCCCTCCTTCCCACTTCCTGCCCCGACAGGAAATGAGCCACCCCAAAGGTTTTGCAGTTAATGGGGGCGGACAAGGACACACCTGTGTCCACTACATAGGTCCCTGTGTTTCCCCTTTGGTGTGTTGTTGAAGTGGGGCACCAATCTAGGCCACATAAAAAGTGTGTTGAAACCAACTGTTGTAAAGGCAGCGACACACAGGGCACCTTTTTGGGCAGTTGTGTGTTTTTGTAGTGCCCACACAGTCGCCTCAGCATTCAGTCACAAGGGAGGACATTGTTCCCAGGGCATGTTGCTCTGCACAGGCTCCATAAACACAACATGTGCTGCGTATGTACCTGAGAATTCATAGTTCTCATACCCATGCAACTTTGCGAGCCGGCACTGTAATGATGCTGCAGAAAGAAAAAAAATCAGATAAGCAAAGTTTTGCATCTTATTACAGAATTTGAAAAGGAAAATAGAAGTCATGTCTGAAATTGTTTGATCTGAGTCATCTCCCTCACTGTAAAAAAAAACCACTGATCAGAAGTCGGCTGTGTTTATCTGTGCGTGTGTCGCAGGCCTGCCTCTGTTTTCAGCGTGGGAGCAGCTGCCTGCCGGCCTGTGCGCTGTTGTGACTGGAGCAACTGTTCCCTGCAGCTGCACAGACCCATGTGTCACTGCCACACCTGTTGTATAGCCTTGTGTTGACTGAGTGATATCACACGTTAACTTGCGATTCAAACAGGCAGTTGTGTTTTCGACACACACGTACGGCATGACCAACGCACACACAAACCCGTGCTCTTTCTGACACTCTCGCCCTGTTACAAGAAGTGTGTTTGCTGTGAAAACACACGCTCACACACACTTTTTTTTTTTTTGGGGGCCAGCCACATGCTGCGGATGAACAACAGTTGGTGTGTAGAAAACGAAGGAACAGCTGAGGCCAGCGGGAATGTCTTCCTCCGTAGTTCGCCATAACATCAGCTGCCTACCTCTCTCTCTCAGAGACATACACACACACACACACACACACACACTCAAAGTAAATACACACCATGACCAAATCATAGCACTGATATTTTCCAGCCAGCTCAGCATGTTATAACCTGACATACCTACATTATATTTTTTATGATTCAGCATCCAGATAGTTTTAAATAAAATAAGGTTAGGCCGCTGTGAGTCAGAACTGAGGTGATGATTCGCTGAAATGTCCGTCAGCATTGTTGAGACCTGGTGAGTCACACTTAATACACAACTAAGAGTTTTGACAAAGTTTGAGTTTCTACTCTGACTCATGTTGTGAAATTATCAGCCTGTGGTAGTTGCAATGCTTATTATGTTAGCTGCGTGTGTGTGTGTGTGTGTGTGTATGTGTTCATGCGTGCGGGTCCTGAAAGGCTTTGCAGTCAAACGAGAGAAGGCCTCTGCAGCTCAAATGTCACATTCTTAATCTCGCACTAATAGGAGAGAGAGAGAGAGACAAGAGAGAGTTTATAATGAAGGGAGAACTGTGCTTGATTGCTTTCCGAGCTGTGAGATAAGTGTCTTTCTGGCCGCGTGTGTCATTTTCGCCTGTGCTTAGTTAAGTCTCTCGCTCAAGCACCCTCCGTAGTTAATCCCCTGCATTCTTGTGACAGTGAGATCAAGTCTGCTCTCCTCCTGCTGCCGGCTGCCAATTCCCTTGATTTCCCCTGCAGTGCGGTGAGAGCAAACACTCGATCCATAAAGTTTGGGATTTCACTGACTAATGGCCGTGGTCGAGGTGACCAAAGCAGTGGGCGTGCGCTTCTTCTACAACAGCCACAAAAAATAAAGCAAATCATATCTGATTGGTTTTATTCTTCCTTTCTTTATTTCTTTCTTTCTTTTCTTGTTTCCAGGGGATAAAAGCCCAGTCGCAGAGAGGAGTGGTGGTTTCGCTTGACCTTTCACCTCAATAGGAAGGAGAGAAAGCCACTTCAGAGGTAAGAGTTCCTGTAAACCACAGTGAGTAAATGGTGCCACTGCTGCTTTCTGTGGGTAATAAATTCTGAGCAGAGGAAAAAGGAAAGACGGTATTGACGTAAGCTTCGCAAAAAACTCAGGCTTCCTCGCACAAATGCCACAGAGATTATTGTTTTGACACCATTTGCTGCTGTAGGCAGCCGCCAGGGAAGTTATTTAAGGTGGTCTCAAATGCCAGTTTTAGTGCAGTGCCTCTGACATGCACGTCTGAGGAATCATGTGTTCAGCTATCATCTGTCATCTCGCAGCTTAAAATTTTTCAGCAAGTGGAATCCCCAGTCGACGGTGTAGATCCATCATGTGTTTGTTGTTTGTTGTTTAGCCAAATCCTCAGGCAGAAGGCCTTGTAAATTAAAGCCAAATGAAAGAGGAGTCAAACCTCTGAGGATCTCGTCAGGGGAGAGTCTCCCTCAGCGAAGGAGATAATTCTTGACTAAAGTGGAACCATGTGAGGGCGAACCATGGCTGTGGTGTGTAGCAAAGCGATGCTTCTCTCAGTACGTCTGTATTCTCTCGCTATCACAGATCTGCGTTGATTTTGAAACCCAGAGCCTCAAAGTTTCCACTCATATTTGTACAAGAGATGCTGACTTTCTTTCTTTTTTTTTTTTTTTTCAGAGATGAAGTAATTACATAATGTACTCATTTTCAGATCAATCACTCACACAGCAAGGAAATCTATATTTAGATTGCTGCTCGGCTGAATGATGCCGCTTTATAGGAAATGCACACATGGCGAAACAAGACTCCGAAGGCCCAGACTCGTACTGGGTTGTTTTTAATTTTGGAAAACAAGCTCGTGATGAGTAAAAAGCCCGGCAGTGAGGCTGTGGAAGGAAGCTGAATTTTAAACTGGGACCCCAGCAGTGATGGAGCCTGAGGCTGAGAGGAGGAAGCCTGCTCCCCTGCACTTAAACTGTTTCAGGAAGTTGGGATGCTCATGTGTCAGAGATATTTATAAAGGTTTATAGCTGTGTGACTGGCGGGTGACTGACTGTGTGTGTGTGTGTGTGTGTGTGTGTGTGTGTGTGTGTGTGTGTGTGTGTGTGTGTCAGTGTCAGCATCATGTGTTTTAAGGGGAGGTTGCCATGCAGAGATGCTCACTAACGGCGACACTGAGCTGCCAATATTATTCAACATGTACATCACGCATGCAAGACCACGGTTAACATGTCATTGTTCTGTGATGCGGTTGTCATGGCAACTGTTTCATTCAGAATCGGGCAGTCTTAAAACAGATTGTCCTTGAAATGATCCCCCACCACCACCGCTATTCCTAAAGAAATACAGATTGCAACCACAAAGACGTGTGTGTGTGTGTGTGTGTGCGCGCATTCCTCAAGGATGGCAGCATTGGCACAGCAGGAATGCTGGAGGTGGCGTGGCAGGAAACAGACTGGCACATTTTTTCATGTCCGTCTGATGAGACCCACAAACACACACACACACACACACGCTCGGACATTTGCATCACATTCAGATAACAAGAGGCTTTTCAGCAGTAGCTCATCAGTGGTCAGCTGCAGGGGTTATGAGGTGAAGGGCTTAGCAAGGGGGAAGATGGGAAACGTAGTAAGCTAACGGAGGAAGACGTGCCCAGCTGCTAGTGGCATGCGCACAGCTGTATGCTGCTTTTTGCCTTTAGGTACTACACATTGCACATGGCCGGCTTGCTGCAGTAGGAATGTATTGTTCATGCATGGGGTATCCATGCGTGTGTGTGTATGTATATGTGTGTGTGTTTGGACATGTGTTGCTTGTGCAGTATGTTATACCTACTGTGCTTTGTATTGCCTAACAGGTGGCAGATGTAAACCTCCCGTTCTGCTAGACCAAGCAAAGAACGGATAAAAAAAAAATCTATCTGTTGGTCCCATAATGATTTTATTTAGTGACATAAATATTGAAGTATACTACCATTTACATTAATAAATTACAGCAGGTTCTTAATATTGTAAAGCTACATATTTATACCCAAACAGACCTACATTGCTGAGCTAAAACATGAGCTGAAGATTTTACGTCACAGCAGCTCAGCTCTTTTTCCTTTGGTTTTTTTCCAGAGCACAGCAGTAGGTCTCTCTCTCTCTTTTTTTTTTTAAAGCAGTACCTGTTTTTAATGTCTGGCTTGGTCTTCTCAACAGTCAGCCTCTGTTGTCTGCTGCTGCAGTGCTGCATCATGTTTGAAAGTGTGTGTGTGTGTGTGTGTATGTGTGTGTGTGAAAGAGAGAGAGCCCACTGCAGTATACCACCTGAGCCCCTATGTGGGTGTGTGTATATATGTATATATATATATATATACACGTCTGTGTGTGGATGTAACCTGATCTCCTGAGGGCAGGGACAAGACTATTGATTTCACATTTGTACTGCTGCCCCACAGGGAAGCTGACACATCCTCTGTCTGTTTGTGTGCAAGGGAGAATGATTGAGAGATGATGGGTGACAAGAGTCTCACCCGCACGTGTGCTGCTTGATTTGTAGCATGTTGACCCCCTCTTTTATAACGGTAACATGAAGTATTGGTAAATTATGTAAATCCCTGCAAACGTCAGCAGAATGTCTCTGTGTTTATATGAGGAGGCAGATGGACACCCTGTGGGCCAGGATGTGGACACATCACTTCAATATGTTAGTGATTACTGAGGATCTAGGCCAGGCTCACATTGGAACCTTATGATGGCTGCATGTCCGTCTGTGGAGCACGCCAATGTGGAGATGTACATGTGTGTTGCCATGGCAACGCCCGTTAGGAGTGATGCAGGGGCAGCTGAAGTTTGGTTCGCTCTCATATTGATGAGCTGCTGAGTCCTCACACCTACCGCCCACCACTGTGACCGTGCATTTTCACACTGCCTCTCTTCTCTCGTCTCAGTTTCTCCTGCTCCTCCTCTTCTCTCCGACCCCCCCCCCCCCCCCCCCCCCCCCCCCCCCCCGACCCCCCCGACTCCCTCTCCATCTGTCCGCCTCTGACATCCTCCTCATCTTTCTCCCCTCTCTGTCCCCCATCTCTTTCTCTGCCCCTCCTTTCCTAATTGGCCATATAAGCCAGAGTCGCTCACGGTGTCGCACTGTGCTTGAGTGAGCTTGCATGTGTTTGTGGATCCATATGTGTGTGTGTGTGTGTGTGTGTGTGTTTGGGTATGAGTTCCTCCTCTGCTCGCAGGCTGTTGGTCGCGCTTGACTAATGACACTAGAGCTGTTGTTTTGGCCATCAGGCCCTCCCCTTTATTCACAACCTAATGGCCGGCTCCCTCACTCCATTATTCTACCTATCCATCATTCCCTCCATCACTCCCCCCACGCCCCCTCGCTGCGCTCTTACCCATCTCATCTCTCTTCCCTCAATCACTCCTTCCCCTTAATGCTCTCCGCTCTCCTATGCGAAGTGATATTTTTTTTCCACAACTGTATTCGCGAGAACACGACACAACACAGAAAAAATACTCCGATGCCTAAACACATTTCCACGCTTGTGGTGTGTTAGTTTGCAGAAGATAGTGTAGCTGTAACTGCACATCCTGGAGTGCTGACTAATCCCCACACAGTGGAGCCCGCGGCGGTGTTACTTTCATTTTGAGGCCCTGCTTGCTGCTGCTTTACAGACACATTTGATTGTTAATATCTTGATATTAACACATTTTTTTTATCACATTACATTTATACATACATATATACATATATATGGCTTTTATTTTGAAGGAGGACCAGCTTCTTCTTAGGCAACATAGCTGACAACAACTTTGCACTGCCTTTTGTCTATTTGAATTTCAGTGTCAGTGACTGATCTACTGATATTTGACACATCTATGACATAACTAGAGGTTACTCACCGCCTCTTCTATCCGCATAGAAATCAAAAGCACACATTCAAACAATTATACAGAATATTTCAACCTTGTAGCGGCCAAGTGTTTGATTTTAGAAGTTTGAGGTTTGAGGGAAAACTGGCACAAGAGCAAGAGCTCGTTATGTAAAAAGTGCATCATCAGCATCAGTCAGCAACATCATAATGAGAGTTGTCAGCATGTAGATCTATTTACAAAAAGCACTGAAGCATTTTCTTGTTGTGCGTTCCTGTCCCAAATTTCAAACCTGTGATCATCTTGTCACAAGCTTGTTGCTTTAACCTTTTAAGGCTGCATCCACCCTACACGTCCCATTCACAGAGGACCCACACAGAGAATTATGTCATTTTGTAGCGTCAGATGTCGGCGTCCGCGACGGCTCAGTTGAGGCTGACGGGCCGACCGCGCCCGGCCGGACTTTGGATGGTGGCCGACCCGCTGCTCCCTCGTTCGCAGAGCTCTTTCACTGGCACCGTTAGCTACAGCTCAGAGCCGGTTTCCTCTTTCCACTTTTAACTTGCCGTACGCCCATGTGACACGGTGACTTCGGTTTCTCCTGGTGTAACGTCTTGTAAATGAAGGGAGTTGACCTGGAAAAAAAAAGAAAAAGGGAGAGGCAAAGGAAGAACGGAGGGATGGGAACGGAAATGAGCAAACAGCCACAGACTGCGCCGAAAACATGTGTCTGGAAATAACTGTTATTACATGCGCACACATTTACAATGAGATTGTATCTGTTTTATGTCTGAAACCAGCAATAAAGGGTTTGTTCCTTCCCGACAGATTGCTCTCTTTTGACTGCCTAAGCATAAATGGGATCATAAGTCACACTCTGAAGTGTGTGTTGGCCTTAAACGGCTTCAGGATGTCATTATGATATCTTGGCGCTTCAGTTTCCGCGTACATTTCGGTGTGGTTTATAACATGAGTATTCAAGGCTGTGATGACAATCAGACATGTGAATGTGTAAGAGGTGATTCACGGCCTCTCAGGAAAAAAGGCTCAGTTCACACCAGATAAGGGGCTGACATGAGAAAGAGACAAAGGAAAGGAGGTCAGGAAGAGAGAAGATCTTGAAGCACAACGGTACAGGGACATACAGCGGCTTTGCTATTAAAAGACATTATATAACTGGGGTGTGCCTTGTAGTTTCCCGCTGCGTGTGTGACGTAAATTGAAAAGGACCCGTCAAACATGCATAATCACCTCGCATCTTCTCCGGCCCATGCACCATTCCCTCTCGCTGCTCCACACACCCAGAGTCGGTCAGCAGTATTTAGAGTATGGGGGGGTGTGTGCATGTTTTTGGAGCTATTCCTAGCCATGGGTGTGCTAAATGTTTTACTTGTTCCCTCTGTTTGAGCCTTGTCTGCATCTGTCCCCCTGGAGACCCTTGTCACTGTGAGCGTTTGTGTCCCACCAAACTCTTAAGAATTCCCCACTCCCTGTTTGCAGCCAAGCGCCACAGCGCTGCATTCATGCCTCATAAGAGTTCACCGAGTTTCTATAATTGCCATGTTGTTGTCTAGCCCCGTGCCCAGTCATTTCCCGTCTCATTCTTCCATATTTCGGCTCACTTTGTTTGCGATGATGTTGAGGGTATTTTTAGAAGCGAGGTGTCAAATTTACACAAAGATGATTTGAGAGAAGAGAGAAAGAGCTGTGAGGACAGGGTGGCTTTAGATGTTTGTGTGTGTGTGTGTGTGTGTGTTTTTTTTCCAAGGTGGAAAGGATG
Organism: Seriola dumerili; assembly: GCF_002260705.1. NCBI lineage: Eukaryota > Metazoa > Chordata > Actinopteri > Carangiformes > Carangidae > Seriola > Seriola dumerili. The sequence continues at coordinate 453,705 of NW_019175811.1, forward strand.
AGAGTCAAAGGGGCTGGTGCCTGCTTTTCATTAGTTCTCATTGCAACATTATAAAACTAACACACACACATTCAATATGGTAGTCTATTTCGAGGTGTTTAATGGAAACATCCACTCAGTCATGAGCAGCAGGAGTATCTGGCCACAATAGTGTTTACGCAGCTAAGGTCATATTCCACGTCCCAGCCTTTATATTTCCTGTGCGATTGAAATAATGAAAGGATTTATTTGTAACTCAAATGTTAGGGGGAAGTCGGGATTCGAGTATCAACTAGGAACAGACGGGCATCGTCAGTGGTGCGGCTGTTTTTCCTTTTTTCTCTTGTTTTCTTTTTCGAGATTGTATGGATTCAATTAGCCGTTTTGTTTGTTCTCATAAAGAGTAATTCGACTCAGGCAAGTAAAGAGGGTTTGAACACAAAGAAAAGAGCAGCATCTACAGAAACGTACCAACCCAGAGAAGTGCCACCGTGATGCAGTGGGCTGATGGGTAATGTGTTGAATGGAGGTGGTGCAGTCAGAAATCATGGCTGCTCCACTCTCCCATCACTGTTACTCTGACTAGAGAGTTACAGTACTCCTCTAACTACTCTGCTGAATCATAAAAGTTGCGTGTCCGTGCCAGATGCAGTTTAATGTGAACCAAATGAACAACAAGACTATCATGCAAAGTGAATTAAGAAGGAGGCAGCCATGGAGACCTAATCTGACCTATGATGTCATGTTGCACTCTCCCGTTCTCTCTGTCACACCCTTCTTTCTCTCCGGCAGCTTTTTTTTAATCTCTTCCCCTCTTTCTTTTTTTCTCTCATGTCCGTCTCAAGGACGAAGGGAGCTTCTCTGTTTGTGTTCTCGTGTGTTTCCTCTGGATGATCCAGTTTTCTCCCACCCTTAAGATTTACATGTCAGGAACACGCTGGCCATCACCCTTCACTCTAGAAACTGGCCTCAAACCTGCAGCTGGTCCTATATATTAAGGAGAGCTCACCTGCAGAGAACGTGTTTCCCCAAAGAGATTAAGTTTGTATGATTAAACTTTAAGTAACTTGAACCTGAAAGGTCTCTGTAACTAATCCAAGAGGCCAGTCTGCAGTTTGTTTGTCACATTTAGTGTGTAAATAGGCCTCAGGCAGCATTAGTCATGTGATTTAAAATGTGACAAGAGGCGAGTCAGCGAGTTCTTTTGAACCGGTACAGCAGTGTTTCCTTGCCTCAAATGAAGTTTCTTATTTATTAACCTACTTCCTGTGGCTGAACAGCAGCGTGTGCTGTAATCAGTTTGTGTGATTTAGGCCTGACACATCTGTAGCAGACAGAAACCGGCCACTTTTGGAAACTTATAGCCTAATTTTTTATCGATATTCAGCAGCTTAACATTTAGTCTTCATACTGCTCCCTTTTCCAATCCTCTTGACGCTTTCTGATATGAACGACTTAGTCTAAAGATAGAAATGTCCTCCTCCTCCTCCTCCACCACCTCTTCATCTTCATCCTCCTCAGCACCGGATGCTTGCTGTGCTTGCTCTAAGATTTAGAGAGATTCGTTTTCCCTGAACACACTCCTCATCTTCCCTTCGCCAGCACTGCAGCATCAGCGGGATCTGCGAGTGTTTACATGGTACCAACAGAAAAAAAAAAGTCTGCAGAAGGGAGACTCCACTGGGAAGACCTTTGACCTCTAACCTTTCACCCAGTAGACCGCTGAGCCACCCAGCAGCCACAGGAGACAGATGAGTGCTGGTCATGCTCAAACAAGAGAGAGGGACCGTGCAGGAGGGGGAGAAGGCCAAAGCTACACACACACACACACACACACAAACACACACATATGCGTGCAGAAAGCTGCCTCCCATCCCTGTGTCTTTCTCAGGTCATGCTCCATAAGCTTAAAAGCAGGGCCTCAGGTGGTAATTCACTTAAACCTGCAGCATCTGCCACTCAGGCTGCGATTCCATTAAAATGACAGCAGCAGAGCTATTTTCAAAGCGCTGTTTGTTTTTGTGCACGCATCATTCTTTTTCTGTCTCTGTTTTTATTCTCTTTGGATTTTTATTCCTCTGGCTGTTTAAAATTGAATATGCACCTACAGCAGATGTATACACACATGTGGGTGCACCTACCTGCAGATGTGTGTGTGTGTGTGTGTGTGTGTGCGTGTGTAACTACTGTGAAGCACCGCAGGCTGGTTGCTGTTTAAACACAGCTGTTTAAAGGTCTCCTGCAGTGCCGCTCATTTCTTGCTTGTGTATTTACAGATGGGACCACGTCAAGAGTATTGGCAAACACAATGCAAGTTCATCTGATTTTGGCCATTTCCTCTTCCCGTCTGCCTCCATCCAGGCATGATGTCATGCCTTACAGCAAGGATACACAGCCCTTTTCATACTGGGAAACCCCCAAATAGATACAGACCAAAGGGCCCCATGTGGAGCCACAGTTGAAGGCAGCTGAGTAGACAAATGGATGTTTTAAGTTCTTTCGCGGTTGTATGGAACTGTGTAATTTCAATGAGGGCAAACTGGTGTATGCGTTTTGTCATTTTTATGGTAAACCACTGGGCCATCCTCAGGGATGCAGCGGGTGGGTGTACGGGTGGGAGGGGTCCCGGATCCCGCTCACAGCGCCCTGAACTCCTCCCACCCACCCACACGTCCCTCCCGTCCCCAATAAGTGGCACGGACAAACCGAAGGACAGCTGGTGTTTCCTGCCAAGAACCAGGCCATTAGGGAAATCAGGAATTCTGCACATCCTGGTCATTTCCTGTTCCGACTCCCACACGCGTTCACGAGCACGATAGAATTTCACACACACACACACACACTTGGTTAAATAGTTTTTGTTTACATACTTGGACTCTATCTTTCTCGACAAGATGACAAGTCCTCATTTGTTTCATATGTGTGCCAAAGCAGGAAGGCATCTATCATCAACACTGTAATGCATGCACACACACACACACGCACGCACACACACAGTAGTGGCAGCTTTGGCTTGTAATATCATCTGTAGAGACACAAAGGCTGGGATAGGAGGCTGAGGGAGTATATTTGCACATGCAGCACATACAGTGACTTTAAGGAGCACGTGTGCTGTCTGGAATGTGACCGCCTCTGATCTGTAACAAGCGCCCCTCAACTGCCCTGTGTGTATGTGTGTATGTGTGTTTTCAGCTGACCGATTATTGGCGGTGTCGCTATCATATTCCTGTTTGCTTTGCTGAACACCTGCCCTGTTTTATTGCCTTCTACCTACTGCCTGTTTTATTACCCGCTTTTATCACCCTTTAACAACAAAGCATGACTTTCAGATTGCTTCTCAAGTATTCAGTATATCCATAAAGGCTTAGACGCAGAAAAACACACACACACACACACACACACACACACACACACACACACACACACACACACACACACACACACATACACATTGAGCCACATGGGCACATTTTGCTAGATCAAACGAACAGGGGTCATCAGAGGGGTTAATCCTGGTTTGGTACAGTCCCCGGTAGTGACTGACACCACACAGTGTGAATAACAGGAGGGAATGACACCCCCTGTAAACATCAGTGGGATTACCCGAGAATATTCCATCTGACTGGAGTGTATTGGGAGGCTCTGGACTGTACCAAGAGAGGGGCTCTCTTAAATTGTCAAATTGGACTGTCTCATTTATTTATTGTTAAACTGTAATGGTTTTTTTTTGCTCAATGCGTGTTCAGCTGGAAGCTGTGCCACAAGGAAGTGTGTGCACTCTGCGCCTGCACTATAGGTGTGACTCCTCCTTGTGCTTAACCAACACTCTCCTTCTGTTTGACGCACACAGCTCCAGATTAGACGGCATTCTTCCTCCGAGCACACTGGCATGCGTGGGTGTTTATTCATCCTCCCAGGTTGGGCAATATCAGATTGTCTAAACAGTGTGACTGCCCAGCTGACCTAGAAATGATATGAAGGAAACGGGGGAGAGAAGGACGTCGTCACATGCTGTTACATTTTCATTTTCGCTCTGTGAGGGTTATCCTTGAGTTTCATGTTTTTCATTCAATGTTTTGTCTCATGTGAAGTGTCCTTGTTGATGTGTTCAAGCCACTTCATTTTGACTGAGTACTGGAAGGCTAACCACAGAATCTGCAGTATGTGAGTGTGTTACAGGTTAGTTATAAGGTGAGGTTTTTTAAAAATGAAAGCGAGCAAATGTCCAATATTTAGCAATTTCTAATAAATATGAAATATATCCACAAGGATGAAATACGTCTACCTGTGTAACATGTCAACAATAAGAAGCTTTTTCGGAGCCTGTCACCTCTTCTGTTGCATTACGAGATATGAGCTGCTGGAACTGAGACAACCAGGCCACACTGCTGCATGTTGCAGTCACACCACTTTCCTTTTTAAGTCCAGCAGAGGGAGCTCCGCATTCACCTTTGACTGCACAGCTGAGCTCCCAACAACCAGCTTGCTATGCCCTCCTTCCCCATCACACTGGCTCATATTAGCCAACTAATACAACCTGCTAGTGTTGTTCAGAGCGGGCGGATTGATGTGACCTCCATGCTGCAGTGATTCACTGCACTCACCACATCAATTTAGGTGGTAGTGGTTGGTTTTTCGGCGCCGTCCTCCATCCTCCCTTTTTCTTTTGGATCGTTAGCTGGAGGCAGAGATGTTGGGTGTGTCAGCGGTGAACAGCACACTACACACTACAGGGCATTCCACCGATCAGACTGCACAGGGTGCCCGCTAGGGGTCCATGAGCGGTTGTCATGGTAACAGGCAGTGAGGTTGGCATGAGCTGAGGGTTTTTTTTTTTTTTTTTTTTCTCCGTTAGATCACTCCTGCTGTGTGGGTGTGATCTGATAGTGTGTGAATTTATGTACATGTGTGGAATCATCTGACAATGTCTCATTTGCTTTCCTCTGTTTCTCTGCGTCTGCATTTGTGTGTGTGTGTGTGTGTGTGTGTGTGTGTGTGTGTGTGTGTGTGTGTGTGTGTATATGTGTGTATATGTGTGTATATGTGTGTATATGTGTGTATATGTGTGTATAGATGGAGCAGGTGTCAGATGATGAGTTGGACCATGGAGCAGAGGAGGACAGCGATAAGGAGGACCAGGACCTGGACAAGATGTTTGGAGCCTGGCTGGGAGAGCTGGACAAACTCACACAGGTTAACATACATATACACAATATACTTTACACATACACACACAGACACACAACACACACACACACATATATTATAGTATATATTATATTATATATATATATACAAGTAATGGAGGTTGGTTTCACAGATACAGACTCACACAGGTAGAAAAGCACAGAGAAAGGAAGAGGCTGTATCCATAGCAACCTTAACACTGCTAATCCTGTCTCCCTATACTGTATCCTAGCAACTCCCCTCCCACCACCACTTTGTACTGTGTATTTGTGCAGGTCTGTGTGTGTGTGTGTATGTGTGTGTGTGTGTGTGTGTGTGTGGGGGTATGTGACTAAGGAGTCTAGCAGGCAGACATGGTTGCTTAGATCCTGTGGTTTGACTGTAATGTCATGTGTGTAGTTTTTTGCATATCTGCAACTCAAGTATTTCTTCTCTGTGTGTGTGTGTGTGTGTGTGTATGTGTGTGTGTGTGTGTGTGTGTGTGTGTGTGTGTGTGTGTGTGCTCTGCAGAGTCTGGATGATGGCAGGCCACAGAAAGCACTGCAGAAGCCTCCTCTCAGACAGGAGACAAACATGGCCAACTTCTCCTACCGCTTCTCAATGTACAACATAAACGGTGAGACCTCATTCACAGTATGAATCTAATGGCACCGATCAGAAAAAGGTCAGAAGAATGGATTAATCACACCCCTCCCCCCTCTACCCTACTCTGCTCTTTGATCCCTCTGTATCCTTTATCTTTGCTCACTGCAGAGGCGCTGAACCAGGGCGACACAGTGGACCTGGACGCCCTGATGGCCGACCTGTGTTCAATCGAACAGGAGCTCAATACCATTTCCAGACCTAACTCCACGGCTCGTGGCCAGAGCAAAGGCCAGCAGAGGGCCCCTGGAGGGCGTAGTGCCAGTACCAAGCACACAGGCACCAGTGGGGGGGGGAGCAGTGGAGGTAGTCTCACTGAATAATGTGTATTTACAATGGTGCTTCATGGAGTCAACAATCCCTAAACAAAAATATATAATCATTGTCTATAAGGCTGTCAGCCATACTTTGCTTTAATTTTACGTAGAATCCCACATTGTTGGGCTTTGACTTGCCGTGTCACACAAAGGAGGAATGCTTTATTTCCTAATAACCTCACCTCATTAATGGAACGATCTCCTTATGAAAAAGCATTATATATGGATTATATATTATTTAAACTGGAGTCAGTGCATGCAGAGATGATTTCCTCCTCCATCTGAGCTGTGTTGAAACTTTGAACTCTCCAACAGGAAGCACCAGTAGCAGTACCCGGGCGTCGCCGGCCAACACGGTACGAGGCGGCAGCGTCAACGCCCGCCCCACTGCCTCCAACATCTCCCTGGATGACATCACCTCTCAGCTGGAGAAGGCCTCCCTCAGCATGGACGAAGCGGCTCGTCAGACGTCCTCCTCTTCCTCCTCATCCTCCTCCTCCTTCTCCTCCACCACGCTCCGGCGGCCCTCGTCGGGGTCGTCCGGCGGCGGGCTGCACCGCAGGACGGGCTCAGTGGGCACGGTCAGCGAGCAGGAAGCTCCGTCCCAGCGGTCCAGTGTAAACTCAGCATGTGCCTCAGCGTCCAGCATGGACTCCCTGGACATTGATAAAGTGATGACGGGAGGAGAGGGGGAGGGCCGGAGCAGCCCGAGCACACAAGGACAAAACCAGACCAGCACTGAGGTATGACCTACGCTGAAGCACACAAACACTGAAAAACACACACCAATAGTGATTCAGCTAATGAGAAAGTGTGTGTGTGTGGGCGCGCCACAGTGTGGAAGACGTGTATGTTTCCATGTGTACTGGTAAGTGAAATCTGTGTTAATAAGATTTGGGGTCAGTTCAGTTTTCCGTTCAGTCTCTGAAGACACAAAGGAAATACACTCTTGTTATCGTACAACTGATTAATAGCAAAGCAGTCATTCGGATTTCTAAGAAAATCCAAATCCTGAATTTGCTGAATTGACCTCAATCCAGCTCTGATCCTGCATGTTTAACCACGCAGCATGACGTTTGGAAGAAACTGCATGCCTGAAGCGTAGTGAGAGTCAATCCACAATACGGGCCCGTGTATTGTGCATTGGATGGGTGTTTTAATGAATGCATTGTAATCGCCTATTAGTCTCCTAAGTGTGACTTGGATTACAATGTTAACATCTACCATTTCTGAATTTCTTTGTTCCCTCACCAAGCGCCTCGGCTCTCTAACAAAAAGCAAAAATATCTCCTAAAGTACGTTTGTTGAACTTGTTTCACTTGAGCATATATACACATAAACAGATCTGTATGTTTATGTGACTTTATGGAGAGGACTGTATTACATGTTAACACAATATCTACAGCATGTCCCCTGTCCCCTCTGCATGTGTTTTATATTATCTGTGTTTGCATCCTTTCCTATATCTGTGCTTTTTTTACCCACACACACCTCGCCTGCACCTCCTGATTTTCCCAGCATGTCACGCTGCGACGGGCCAACGGTAAGCCGGCCAGGCGGCAGCTTGACTTCACCGCACACGTGGGTGAAGTGGATCGGGCCACTGTAAGTGCATGTGTGCGAAGCTTGCATGTGTGCATAGGCGTATTCCCCGTTTAAGGCTGCACAGTTGATCATTTAGAGTGCGATCATATGTTGAAATTTATATTAATGATGATGCAAGAGACCGATAATAATTGCAACAGAATTGGTTGGCTAGTGTGCAGCCTTTGGTTTATGTGTTATGCATGCACATGTAACTGTAAGCATAAAAGTGTGTATGGATTGTGTGTATGTGTGTGTGTGTGTGTGAAAGTAGTTGTAGACCTTAGGTTTTTTGCAGTATACAGAGTGCACTATGTATCACACACTCCAGTCTGATGCAGCCATGTGCATATCTGCAGTACTTGTCACAATCATTGCTTCTTTACCCACAGCTGCAGCTAATGACAACCACAGCTGCTGAGCGCTCCATGTATGGAGCCTTCTCTCGCTTCCACGCTTCTTTATACCAAAAAAAAAAAGATCAAAACACCTGCGATTAATAAGCCTCCAAGAATCATCTGGCACTGACTTCTCTATATTTTGTCTGTTCCTCTGCTCTCTCTCTCTCTCTCTCTTTTTTTTTTTTTTTATCTCCCCTCCTCTCTTCACCCAAGCACTCCTATCTGGACCGAGAAACCTCACTCATTCTGAAAAGCATAGCTGGAAAGCCTTCTCACCTCCTGACCAAGGTGACCTCCTCATACACTCGCTTCTTTTTTTTTTTTTTTTTGCCCGTGTGTGTGTTCACTGCTCCTCTCTTCTGCTTTGCATGTCTCTCGGTGGAAAAATCCATCTCCATGACAATTGCTGAAAAAACAGCTGCTTGATATCGGACTCGTTTATTTATCCATTTATTTGTTTAAAGAAGAAGGGGATGTCAGCTGTCTCCAACAGGATCAGGCCTTTTGTCAGAGGCCTTTAAACAGTATTCTTTGGATTTAATTTGGGAACACGTAAAACAAGTTAATGAAAATTCATATATGTAACAGCGTTAGAGTATCAGAATGGATTTTTCCTCCTCATCATTTACCATGCTTATAGACTGAATACACTTGATTGTTTCTTCCTACATGCTTCCACATTTATTTTCACTGGCATGAGGCCTTCTGACCATTGGTCCCTATATTCTTTCATTTTTCCGTCTCTTTCTCTGTGAAGCTTTTGAGTTGCACTCCGTCTTCATTAAGAAAGGGAATGTGACTTAATGTCATTAGAGCTGCAATGATGAGTCAATTAATCGATGAGTCGTTTGCTAATAAATTAATTGGCAGCACAATTTTGATAATAAATGAATCATTTAAAGCACCCCAGCTTCCTCCACTATGAGGATTTGCTGCCTTTGTCTGTTTAATGTCAGAAATGAAATGTCTTTAATATCTGTCTTCAATATGAGCAGGAAAGCTCTTTTACTTTACAACAGTTTCAAACAGTAGTAGTTTTCCTCCACCCTTTTCTGACATTATATAGACTAAATGATTAATCAATTAATTGATCATTAAATAATAGTCAGTTGCAGCCCTGTGTGTTTTCTGGAAGTTGTGTGTTTATGTGTGACATGCTTGAATTTGTATTGAATTGGGAAATGGTTCTGCAGGTTCTTGCTGTTCCATACGTTGAAACTATACGCGTTAACTTAACAATGCTCATACAAACACAAGACAATGAACTGCACGAAGATCTTAGTGGTGTACACACACTATTTTACTATAAACCTCTTGGCAGCTGTCAGGTTTCCCAGCAAGTGTATTAGTTGCAGCCTTTGGCTCCGATGCAAAGCTTATGCCGATCAGATGTGTGCAGATTTGTGGTTCAAAGTTGGCCGCTGCTGATTGTGATTTATCCCACCGCTGCCAGACGACACGTAGCCAAGCGCACGGCGAGGGATTCCGAGAGAGGCAGGCGCCGAAGTCCAGAGCTCCCTGAATCCTACAGAGATTTAATAATCCAAGGGATTTTTGCAAGAGTACGACACAAACTACGAATTATTCTAATCCTAGATAGTCTCAGGGTCGGGAAAACTCTAGGGAAAGACTTCACAACAAAAGCCTTCATGTAGGAGAAGACTGAAAGATCTCCATTAGTACTCATTAGCCTTGAATTCAGATTTCTTTCTAAAACACTTTCAGTTATTTGAATATATAATAGATGTGAAGCTGACTCTTGCAGCAATATCCAAACAATTCATCTGCTCCCAAAATCTTCAGCCAGAATCTTGCCGTGGCAGTTTCTCTTTGTATTACAAAACAATGGAATTAATTCAATGTTTCAAGGCTATTGGTTTCTGGCATCCAAGCTCTCAGGCTGACCGTGTATGGAGAAAGCATTTGAGTGGTTTTAAAGGGGGGGGGTAGAGGATGGACGGCCTGCGGCGTACAGGCTGTGCGGGAGTTTATGTGTTAGTGTTACACTTCTTCATCAGAGAATGGGAGAGGGGCGAGCCGCGATCGCCTCCACTCACAAAATCTCTCTCTCTCTCCTCGCTTGCAAATCAGAATACTGAATGAGCGCGGGATGTTTGGGAACAAGCGAGGAGAGAGAGAGTGGGAAGACATCAAAGGGAGACGGAGCCAAGATTTTTTTTTTTTTCCGGGCTAGGCAGAAAAGCCTTTTTTAAAACTGGCTCTGGTGTGGCTGAGTGTGAAAGTGGAAGGGAAAACGGCTGTGGAATGGGAATCAGACTAATGTCTAATAGAAAAATAGGGTGTAGGTGTCGTGTGGAGAAGGAATAATGGAGGGGAGAGGGAGGTGTGGAGGGGCTGCGCTGACATTTCTGGGCCTAATCCTACAGTGTGACTCAGATTGACTCTGGACTGTAATCTGCACGACCCCCATGACCTCTGCTCCTCACACACACAGCTTCGCACTTGGCTGGCTAAAAGCCCATCACTGTGTGTTGGCCAAACACAGTGTTGGCTTTTTATTACATTAATGTGTTTGTGCTCTGGAGCCGGTCATGTGGAAAAGGTAGTCTGGGTCAAGGAGGAGGGGTGGGGTGGGGGGTTGGGGGTGTGGGTGTGGGGGGGTTCTTGAGATAAGAGGCTTGGGGGAACGGTTGTTAGCCCCCCCTCCTCACTTGCTCTCTTTTAACACACATGCCTCTGTATACACACACACACACAACTTCAAATATTCAGCATCTCAGCTTCTCATTCACACAAAATCCACTCTCTGTCCTTGTCGCTGTAGTTTAGCTCCGGGCCCGGTGTCAGTTACGGTCGTCATTGCCCCCCCCCCCTGCTCCCGCCCTTGTCCTGACTGGCTAAAGGGTAGAGGGTCTTGCAAATGGGGCTCACTGATTGGCTGACCCCGTCATTCTACTATTTTCGTGGGGATTATGCTCTATCGATTGGGCACGCTCCCAAACCTCGGCATCTGTTTGAGAGAGAAGGAAGAGAATGATGGAGAAGGGGGGGGGGGGGGGGGGGAGAGAGAGAGAGGAGGAAGCAGGAAGCAAGGGTGGGAGAATAGAAGGGGGAGGGGCATCGTCCTCCCTACTGTCTCACTTTGGGCTTTAGTCAAGTTGTGCTCCTCTCATGTGCACATGTCTGTGAGCGTCAGTGAACCTGCGCTGTCACAGAGCCTCTGCTCGGCACAGCCTCGGCTAGCTTGACCACTGTCGCCTCTGAGTGATGGGAGATGCGGATGCGACGCTGAATTTCTTCTTCCTCTGAGGATCACGTTGGAATAACTTTTCATACAGCAGTAGCTTTAGGTGGCGAATGGGAGGGGGGGTAAAAAAATGGAATTTCTTTTTCTGTTTTTCGCTTCAGTCTTGCAATGTAAAAACAGCTGAGAACCTGTTTTCGTCCTCCTGCATCAATCATGGACGCGTTTGGATATTTTCTGAATATTTTCCCCCCTTTTTAAAATGATCTTTGTAGGATATCGTGGTATCTATGAGTGGACGGCATAGACTCTTTCTGAACTGATCTTATACTCGTTCGCAGCCTCTCGCCCTTCGGGGATCTCCTACTATTGTTTCCCTCTCTGCTGTACAGCGAGATCAAAGGAAAACTGCTGCAGCTCCATATGAATCCAATATGGAACCATAGGCAGCAAATGGAACGCCATATTTGAGGGGGGACACCGGACCAATGTCACAATAGCAGTGCTTTACCATCACGTTGAACATTTGTGCTCGATCATATATTCACACATAAGTGATTAAAAAAAAAAAATACACACACGTGGAAGCAAACGCAACCTGCAGAATGGAGGTGATGGCATCGTGTTGGAGAGGGCAGGTAAGCAACCCGAAGGAAAATGAGCTTTGCACAAGACACCATGTTCCACCGTGCCCGAAGCTTGTGCATTTAAACGGAAACGGTTGAGAAGGCTGCTTACTATTTAATGAAGTTGTGTGTGTGTGTATGTGTGTGTGTGTGTGTGTGTGTGTGTGTGTGTGTGTGTGTAGGATGTTTTATTCCTGCCAGAGGAATGATGAAAGACATGGGTGAAGAGGGTGAGGCAAGGCTATGAAATCAAACCGTTTTTTTTGGGGGGGTTTTTTGGTTGTTTTTGGTTGTGTGTGTGTGAATGACAGCTGTCTCAACTGTGTTCCTGTGTGTTCATCTAGGAGGAGCAAGCTGCCAAACTGAAGGCAGAGAAGATCCGAGTCGCCCTGGAGAAAATCAAGGAGGCGCAGGTCAAAAAGGTAGGACCACCTCCTCTTTCCTTTGTGCACACACGCTCTCCCTCACCGACTCGGATTTCTCTTTTTAAAAAGCCTTTTTCGGGCTCATACAGTAATTGCTGTCTCGTCATATTCACTGCACGCTGCATTTCTTTGTGAACTTCATTCACAGCGAGGCGATGAAGCGCAGAGAAAATAGGTCATTGCAGTGTTTGATTATATATGTGTGTGTGTGTTGTGTGATGGGGAGGGAGCAAGATATCAGACAGAGGCTTCAGAAAAAGATGCAGTGTGTGTGTGTGTGTGTGTGTGTGTGTGTGTGTGTGTGTGTGTGTTGCAAGACAATGCAGACACATTTTGCATAAGACATCTTATTTAACTGCATCCAACCAAACAAGTGCTGCTTTTCGGTGAACAACTGGGGCGCCTGGCTCCATTGAAAGCCCATGTCTCCACTGGGAAGTCAGCATGGGACTCCACAGGCAGGCCATTTTTACCAGTGTTTCCGCCCAGTGAATGAACTGTCTCTGTGAATGAGAGCGATGTCATTTAGCAGAATGGTTTCCCCTTTTTTTTTTTTTTTTTTTGTTAACATGCAATGAATAGCTGAGGCAGAATAGTGTTTCACCAAACAGGGCTAGACTTCACTCTGCCAAGTGAATAGTTATATGACGAGATAAAGAGCGCTGGTACAGCCGGGATGTGGGAAAAAAAAACCCTCAGCTCTGGAGAATTCTATCATGTGCTAAATTATTAGTGATGTGGTTGTCAGCATTTTATGTAACTAGCTAGGCCTCACCATTTACTATATTTTGGATTCATGACATTGAAGCAGTTTTAGAGGATTCAGAACTTTTCTCTTGTGGGTTTTTCTGGTTCACTTTTACTCTTCTGTGTTGTTTATTTCTGATTTTTTCGGCCAGACTGGGGGGGGGGAGTTTAGGGGGTTCTCCTGTGAGAAATGTAGGTCAGACTCCCCCATGTCTGAGTCTCACAGCTCCCCCGTTATTCTTATTTGTCAGTGTCTCTATTCAATCAGCTGCACCCACGTACTGATTGGATATCTGGGTCCTGATGGGCGGGGACAAACATGAGGTCAAGGAATATAGGGCTTTATTTGATTTCACACCAGGATATGTCTTATATAGGCTGTGATTGTGTGAGGCTGGATTTGGCACGTGTGTGTGTGTGTCACGTTCAGCTTAGTTTAAGCTTACTTGTTATGGAGGACTTTACTTTGCCTGTGGATACGAAGCCTTGGCTAGATTATTGGATTTTAGTAGCTGTATATGCAACATTGTGACTCTTGTGACTCATAAATAGTTAGAAGCATTTGAAACAAGCCTTACAAGCACATGATCAGATTTCCTCCCTCCGGTTCATTAAAGCCGCCTGTTCCCAACCAGGTTGTGCAGCTTTAATTGAGGTGCACTTTTACTGCAAAAACTGTTATGGCATTAAATTATATTCACATAAAATTATTGCAAATTATTCCCCAGAGGCTTTTAAAGAATTGTCCAGAGAAAATTGTGATGCTACAGTTTGCTAAGTGGGTGGAGACACTGTTTATGCTCAATCAAAGGAAGTGCATGATCCACTGCATAAATTGTAATTATTATAGCTATAATAATCTCTTTTCTCCTTCCTCCCATCATTCTCCTGTCTTCTCTTCCTCAGCTGGTGATCAGGGTCCACATGTCAGATGAGAGCTCCAAGACCATGATGGTGGATGAGCGGCAGACAGTCAGGCAGGTGCTGGACAGCCTGCTGGATAAGTCTCACTGTGGCTACAGCCCCGACTGGTCGCTTGTGGAAACCATCACCGAGCTACAGATGGGTAAGGGAGGAGCGGCAGATAGTTTCCGCCACACCTGAGTCAACGAAACATTGTTTATGGTTCGCTCTAGTCGCACAGTACGGCATACAGACAGGTTTTTATGTGTGGTCTAAGAATAGTCACTGTTTGTGGCTTCAAGCTAATTGCGAGGCTTACAGTTAACGGTTCTGCCCCACCCAAAAAAAAACAGAAATCCCCGGCGGGAGGAAATGAAGTGCACATTTGCAGGTCAGCAAGAAAACTGCATGTCTTGCATCTTATCTTCACTGTACTCCTCCTCTCTCCTCCCTCACTGTCGTTTTCTTAGAGCGTATTTTTGAGGATCATGAGAACTTGGTGGAGAATCTGTTGAACTGGACCCGGGACAGCCACAACAAACTTATGTTCATTGAACGCATCGAGAAATACGCTCTTTTCAAGAACCCTCAGGTGACCGTCCGTTACACTTCAACCCGCACACACATACACATACATACAGCAGAGTGAGGACGGATCATCCTCTCAATACCCTACGTAGCAGCCTCTGCATTCAGCGTGTAAATGCCCAAAGCATATGCAATACACACAAACACATTGTTTATGCATGCTCAGTGACTGCACAGCGAGAGAGCCGGGGAGTGAACAAGGGAGTGTGTTTGTGTAGGAGAGTTGGAAGTAGGTCAAAGCTTCTAAAGCGAGTAAAGGTGAATAATTTATTTAACATAAGAGGAGGTGAGCCTCCAACTCCACACACACACACACACACACACACACACACACACACACCCTCCTCTCCCCTCCCTGTCCTCTATTCACTTCACTGTTCTTCTCAATCATTTCCAGAACTACTTATTGGGGCGGAAGGAGACATCAGAAATGGCTGACAGGAATAAAGAGGCTCTATTAGAGGTGAGTTTCCTATCAATTGAACAAGAGGATTACTTACAAGCTAAACTTTAACATTAATTTTGTGCCCGTGTGTGTGTTTGTGTTTGTGTGTGTGTTCCTCAGGAGTGTTTCTGTGGCGGCTCAGTGTCTGTGCCAGAGATCGAGGGGATCCTGTGGCTGAAGGAGGACGGGAAGAAGTCGTGGAAGAAGCGTTACTTCCTCCTCAGGGCTTCAGGGATCTACTACGTCCCAAAGGGCAAAGCCAAGGTCAGTGAGACCCAAGGTGGTACAGTGTAGGCAACACAGTTGAAAATGGATGATGGGGAAACAGAAATGTGAAGTTTAGGTTATGAGAACCAAAACTAGATTAGAAATTCACACTGATTCTGGAAACCTGTGACACTTCCTCGGGTATGAGTGATTCTCGCTTCACGGACTGCGTCGTGACTTCTCCGGCTTCAGTCGATGTTGGTCCTTTTGCAATCAGCCGTGTGATCAACACGTCCTCTTGCCTCCTGTCTCTCCCTCCCTGCAGGCGTCCAGAGATCTCGTGTGCTTCCTGCAGCTGGACCATGTCAACGTGTATTACGGGCAGGACTACCGCAGCAAATACAAGGCTCCTACTGACTACTGCCTGGCCCTGAAGGTAATTACATATCACATGCAATCTTTTCATTAAGAGAAAGATGTTGTTATTTGCCACTGGACATTGGAGGCATCTATGGAGATTAAAATACATGCATATTTATTTCTTTTTGCAGCATCCACAAATCCAGAAGAAGTCACAGTACATCAAGTATCTGTGCTGTGATGATGTCAGGACCCTGCACCAATGGGTGAATGGGATTCGAATCGCCAAGGTACATCTAAACCTGAGTTCCTGAACTTTTATTGGGGGTTTTGATTTTTGATTTTATGTCATTGACTTCTTTCCCGTTGTGCATGTGTGTGTGTTTGCGTGTAGTATGGAAAGCAGCTATACGTGAACTACCAGGAAGCAATGAAGAGGACAGAGGCCGCCTACGATTGGTCGTCTCTCTCTACCGCCAGCATCCGATCCGGCTCCAGCTCTGCCAGCATACCGGGTTAGCTTGTTGTTTAATCACCCACACAAAAGACACATAACTCATTGTCTTTTCCATACTTTTCATGCATCATACTGCAAAATATAGAAGTTTCTAAAGGCTTACTGTCGTGTGTGTGTGTGTGTGTGTGTGTGTGTGTGTGTGTGTGTGTGTGTGTGTGTGTGTGTGTGTGTGTGTGTGTGTGTGCGTGCTTCCAGAGTCCCAGTCTAATCATTCAGGCCACTCAGACAGTGGTGTGGACACAGGCTCCTCTCATGGCCGGTCCCAGAGTGTGGTGAGCTCCATTTTCTCTGAGGCCTGGAAGAGAGGCACCCAGATCGAGGAAAACTCCAAGGTACGTCTTCCTGTTAAAGACTCTCAAAGACATGGATTCAGGAAAATATGTCACTTTACTGAGCTAACAGACAATCTCTCCTGGCAGATGAGGATGGAGGCATCCAGAGGGGCCACCCTGCCGCATGCTTCCCACAGTCACCGCCATCACAGCCAGCATTCAGTCGACCACCCAGCCCTGACGCCCCCTCCCCAGCCCCAGCCCCAGCCCCAGCCCCAGCCTCCGCCTCAGCCTCAGCCTCCACCACAGCCCCAGCAGCAGCACCCACCACAGCCCCAGCACCCATCAGCGCACCCCCAGACACCGACCCAGCCACTGCACCAGCACCTGCCTCCCCAGCCTCAGTCTCCTCAACAGGCCCTCCAGCCACCGACCCAGTCGCCTCAGCGCCCTCAGCAGCCGCCACAGTCTCCACAGCAACAGCGGCAGCAGCGGCAGCAGCAGCAACAGCAGCAGCAGCAGCAGCAGCAGCAGCAGCAGCCGCCGCCGCCGCCACAGACCATCAGCAGCTACAACCACATGCCCCCACAGCAGCAGCAGCAGCAGCAGCAGCAGCAGCCTGCTCCCCAACCCCCACCTCCTCCGCCGCCGCCGCCTCCCCCTCCTCCACCGCCGGTTCAGATGGTGTCACACCACTCGCCGGCCCCCACCATGTACAAGTACAGCACCATCACCAGGCTGCAGAACCAGAAGGCCTCCCAGGACGCCAACCACCACAAGCTGCCCCGTCACCTCCACGCCACAGCTCAGCAAGTTCTACCCCCGGCCCCGACACCGCCCACAGCTTTGGTGTCCATCAAACCCAATGTCAATCACATTGCGGCAAGGACTAATGTCCCACCTCCCCCTCCGCCTCCTCCTCCCCCTCCACCATCCATGCCAACCCCTGGGTCAGCCATGGCTGTGTTGAAGCTGGGCCCTCCCAGCCCGGCTGCCCCGCCTGCCTTCATTCCTCCACCCCCAGCACCTCTGTTTGCACCACAGACCAACGGAGTAGCATTCCCTCCTCCTCCTCCTCCCCCTCCACCCCCACCTGCACCAGCTCCCATGAGCCAGCCTGTTTACCCCAGCGGGCTGAAGCAGGTGCTGAAGGAAAGGTTTCCCAGCCCGCCGCGGGACCTCCTGACTCCCAATGGAGACCTTGAGGAGTCCCCACCGCCGGCTCCTGCTCCACCACCTCCACCTCCTCCACCTCCACCCCCGCCACCACCTCCTCCTCCTCCCCAGCAGTTCCCAGTGCCAGCCCAGTTTCCACCCCCGCCTGCGCCACCACCAGCGCCACCCAAAACCTTCACCCCAGGCTTTGTCCCTCATACTGCCCCCAAGCCCGTGTCACCTGTCGCACCGTTCCCTCCTGCCCCACCTCCCGCTGCCTTAGGGGGCCCAACGCCACCACCACCACCCCCGCCTCCACCTGCACCCTTCAAGAAGCAGTTCAGCCTCCAGGCGGGCCACACCCCCAGCCACCCCCCTCCGACTTTGCCCAAGCAACACAGCCTGTCTAAACCACCGCCCATTTCCACGGGAGCCCCTCCCACCATGTCTTTGGTGAAACAACTGGCAAGTCAGTTTCCAGGAGCTTCATCCCAGGTCGCCAATCACACAGAGAGCCCCAAAGCCCCCCTCTCCCCACCTGCAGTCAAGACCAAACCAAAATGGCAGCCAGGGGGGGGCCAGCAGCCGCAGTCTCCGGAGTTCCCTCCTCCTCCTCCAGACAGCAACGCTGGCTTCCCCGCTCCACCCCCTCCTCCGCCGCCTCCTCCAGCACCTGTTACAGGCCCGACTCCACCCCCTCCTCCCCTCCCTCCTGGAAACCTGGGCTCCCCCATGAGGAGGTCGCCCTCTGGCTCCTTCAATTTTGGAGGCAAGAAACCTCCTCCCACCCCTCAGAGGAACTCCAGCATCAAGGACAACGCCTCAGCCTCCTATGAGGAATCCAGGAGGAACTTACTCAGCAAGTTTGCTCCGCAGGGCAACACCTCTCCTTCCTCACCATGTCCCACCTCCTCTTCTACTGGATCCCCCTCCAAGGACCACTCAGCTGGACCCCCTGCTCCCCCAAAACCAGGCAAGCTCAACCTGTCCAACCTGCCCCTGGCGCTCCAGGCCAAAGTGGGCCAGGCGAAGCAGTCCAGCGGCGACTTCCCTTCCCCACCACCTGATTGCGCCTACTTCCCTCCTCCTCCCCCGGCCTCGGAGCTCTTCCCCCCTCCTCCTCCTCCTCCTGGCAGTGATGGCCATAGTGGCGGACCTCCGAGGGTGGCCGTGGTCAACCCCCAGCCCCAAGCTCCGCCTCCTCCTCCACCGGTCTCCCTCGTCAGCAACTCAACATGGGGAAAGAGCTCACTGAAAAAGACCCCTCCACCCACACTGGCGCGACGTAGTAACACCACCCCGGAGCCCCCTCCACTCTCGCCGCCTCCACCCACCTCCCCGAAGGGCAGCTCGGGCCAGCCCAATTTCCTGGAGGACCTCAACCGGACACTGAAGCGAAAGTCGGTGGGTCGCCAGGGTTCTCTCAACTCTGCCGGCCTCTCTGGGAAGCTGGACCCCGCGGGGACCATGGACGACATGGCGCTGCCTCCGCCGCCCCCCGAGCTGCTCGGGGACCAAGGAAAGCAAAGCAACGGAGGAAACGGTGGCTACATGTCCGGAAACATCTCAGGCTATGCAACACTACGACGAGGACCCCCACCTGCACCACCCAAACGGGGGGACACCACCAAACTTACTTGAGAGTGTCGAACTTGGAGATCAGGACGCGACGAAGATGGATGAAAAAAGACAATGAAAGAATATATGGACGTGAACTGGGAGCGAGTTCCTGGACTCCTTCTGTCCTCTTCACAACGATAAATAGATGACTGTGTATATACGAAAACCCAAACCAGACCGCGGTCAATTAGTGTTTGCTAATTATTGCATTTTTTTTTTTTTTTTGAACACGCTTGGCATTCTGGGTCAGTGGGGTTTACAATAGTGGGACAATTAAGACCGGAGCAGGTAAGTTTGAGGTCGTAGAAAAGAACATTTCTGCGATTCTCTAAACTCTCTGGAACATATTGTATCGCCCGGTATGGTAAACCCCACCCATCCTGGTGCACCAAGCAGATTCAAATAAACACTAATAAGAATTGTGCAAATATTACTGGATCCAGGTCTGAGCCAAACCATGTATCTGCTTCTTTGCCATAAGTTTGTGCCACGTACTGGAGACAAAAAAAAAAAAACCCAACAAAACAACAACAACAACAAAAAAAAAAAACCATGGAAACAAAAACACATCAGGATCTTTCTGCTTTGATACTGCATGGACCTCATGTAACAACAAGCTGTAAAACACGAAGCTGTTCTAGCGTGTGTGCATGTGCAAGAGCGAGAGAGAGAGAGAGAGACACTGAGACTGAATATGCATACATGCATCGCGTGCATGCATGTATGTGTGACTACATGGCGACGAAGTAGTTAAGCATTAGGAAAGGCCTTTGTGGAGCGGTTTGCTTTTATATGAAATTATTTAATGATTGATAAATGGAAGGATTTTTTTTACAAGTCTGTCTTTTAAATAGCTGGTCAACTAAAAGTCTAGAGAGGATCAAAACAGTAGGGCACAATGGAATGTATATGGAAGGCGTATTTAAGACACAATGAATCACACACACATGAAGGTAATGATTCAATAGTACAACGACTACAGCTAAAACTTTAAAAAAAAAAAAAAAAATGTGTTGTCTCAAACATTTCTAGACTGTTTCACCACTTGGCAAATGCAAATCAGAAGGAAGCCTTATTCCCAAAGTCTTGCACAGAGGTCAAAGCGGAGAGGAGATTTCTTCCAAAAGGCTCAGCAGAGTCTGGACTGTGCAACTGGAGAAAAACTATGCTTTTTTTTTTTTTTAATTTAATGCAAACTTATAATGGACTTGTGTAAACGGAGAGGGAGGCCTGTGGTGGTGTATCTTCGTGGACTGTGTGAGTTCCCTGTGCGTTGGCTTGATTTTTTTTTATTTTATTTAGATTTTTTGGACCTTTTTATCCTTCAGTTTGTATCTGTACAGTTGCAGCTGCTAACCCCCATTACCATTGGTTCCCCCCGCCGCCGCCGCCTTCTTAAATCACACGGTGTCACGATCCGGGAAGTAGTAAGAAGTACGGATTGGATTTCGGCCCGGTGAAGTGTGCTCATCCCGTTGAATAAGACACATTCGTCTGGTTAATGTACAGCGCATTAAATCATGTAGTCAATAACAGAAATCATCTGAGTGGCATTAGACTGAATGTTGCTTTCAACTTTGTGTGTCTGTCGTATCTTGTTTCTTCATGGTGCCATTATTGCTTCAGCCCTCAGTGCACGGGGACTGAGGTTATCTCTTGGTTTTTGTATCTAGAGAGTGGATCATGAAGGGTTTTAATTCCTATAGCTGCAATGCCTTCATTTTTAGGGTGCTAGCGCTTCAAGGAGCTCAAATCTCAACATGTTCCTCGTGTGCCGGGATGATCATATCATGAATATTTCACACCGTTTTAAACTGGTTTTCAATTGGCTTTAGTGTGGGAAACGCTTGCTGTGGAGAAGCTCAGAGGAGTGATTATATCCATGGTGGATTCCTCCAGCCACAGCCGTGTGATTGCCACATGAAGGCAGTTGTACCATTTCCTATAACTGAGTATCATCATCCGTAACAAGATTGTTTGCTACAGTACAGTATGTAAGTTATTGGTGTGCTGATGTGAACATATGGGGCCAAAAATGAAATAGAACTGAAATGAAGAAAAATGGTTACAGATGGAGTAAACGTGTCCTCTTGCATATAAACTGCAAATCACAATATAAATGTTGAAACCAGACATCAATGTGTCTCAAGAGTCGTCATTTGTTCCATTTATACTGGGAATTTACCTCAGCACCGTCATCATCACAGCTCAGGTGCAGAGGGGTTGAAATGGGAACAGTCATTGTTTGATCAGTGGATCTCACACTCCCTCTAGTGGTTTTATTCTGCTCTACACTTTATCATTTGTAGGATAGAGGAACAGCCTTTTATAATCAAATAGAAAAGGTTAAATAACGATTTATTGAAATATAAAGATAAGTTTTTCTTATATGGTTCACTGATCAGTCACTGCCCAAATACATATCAGGGGGGGAAAAAATAGGACACAAACCATAATATGCAAATATCATTTTTAATAATTCAAGTTTGTTTTCTGATTTGCACCAAAATGTTTCCAGAGCGAGCCGAGCCTTCACACCAGGAAGTTGCTGAAAGCGTCTCCCCTGGGCTTCACGTCCGCCGTCTGGGTGCTGTGGAGGGAGCGACCAGACTGGGCAGGCGGAGGCGGAGAAGGTGCGGAAGGAGCCGGGACTGTTGAAAACATACCCGTGCTCTGGTCAGTTACGTGCGCTGAACATCACACTGGTGAATGTACAGAGAGATACTGAAGGTCAGCTCCATGAATATTTGAAAACCAGTATCATAATCTTTATTTTTCAAGTCCTAGTTTAGATGTTTACACGTCAGTAACCATCACGAGTTTAAAAAATACTAGTTAATACTTACCTCTGTTTGTCAATGGGATAATGAAGTGTTGTCTCCCTCTTGAGAACATCTGTGGAATCAGGACATCCATTATATTGTTGCTCAGACTGATTGGAAATCTCAGCTTTTCTAATTTGTTTTATGAAGCTTATCAAATATGGAAAAATGTGCTTGGGGAAAATAGAAGTTTTATTCTCCACCAGTATCCCTCCCTTCCCTCCCCCTCTTAGCCCACCTCCGTCTGCGTCCTCACCTCTTCGCTGGACTCTGAGCTGGAGCTGCCGTCACGGCCGCATCTGGCCGACACCACCTGGGTCGAGGTCGCAGAAATCCTCACCCGGCTGGAGCAGGAGAGGGTGTTCTGTGCAAAGCAAATATCTCATTTAAGCGTTTTGTTGTGGCTGCTTTTAGCTTCAGACTGATCGCGTGTCACCGTCCCACGGCATCAAGGCAGAACAGACTTGATAAGCAAATTCTGTCCTTGTGCGTTCATGCCAATGCAAACAATCAGTCCGTCAACATGCGTCCTACCTAGATACCAGGCCTTCACGGTGAAAGGTTTCACATGCAACACTACATACCAGCCTTTAACTGATCATCTGTAGGTTGGTGCAGAGCATTAAAGGGCTACACACGTGTTTTTATATGTTTCAGTCCAGTGGTTTGCAGCCTTTTCTGTTAAACCCTTAAAACAAAAGGTCTAATTGCGTCTGGTTCCATGTGTCGACTGGTTGTGAGGAATTTCTATTTCTTTATTTAATTTCTAGAGGTCTGAAAAGGGAAAACGATGAAGTAATTCAGAAAAAAAAGGCAGGATCAGGATCTGGAGCCCAAGGTGGGGAACCAGTATTTTAGTCCATAAATTTCAGGGGTTATTAATGTCACTTTGGGTGAGGGCACTACTTTCTAAGCTTTTTGCTCTTCTATTGAAAATGCAACCACATGGCACCAGACTCAAATAAACAATAGTAATATTTTAATTAGGTCTTTTGACCCCAGATGACATTAAACATCTCACCACAAAGAAGCCGGGTCTGAAGGCACACGTCTGCGGGTCGCTCCCAGAGGCCTTCCCACACTCGGTCTCTTTAATGCCAAACGTCATCATCAGGTCAACGGTGTTCAGGCCCACGGGAATAACCTGTCATACATGATACATCACAAATGACACATACCTGCTGCTACCAAGTCAAACCACCATCCAGCACATCGATTACAACCTGGAAGATTTAAAGATTAAAGAATAGTGTGTGCTGACTCACCCTTGTGACGGAGCCTCGGGTCACCCTGTAAAGGTGGTTGATGGCATACACAGAGTTGACCTCAGCCAGAGCTGCTTCAAGACCTCTGGTTGCCATGGACTCCAACTCTGAGTTTTGCAGCGGGGCACCTGCAGGAACGTGGATGTGACAAACTGACTGTAGTTACTATATCTCCTTTTCAAATGATGAGCACAGAAAGCCACTCACCTGAGCATCCCAGAAGCTGCAGCAGGGCCAAGAGACAGATGTACGACTTCATCCTGACTAGCACCAAAGTATCACGACGATTCATCGACCTTCCCTCTAAATAGCTCAACGTTTGTCCTCAAACCTCCACGCACCGCCTCTCGCCCTCCATAACCCCTCCAATGTTGTCTGTTCGGCTTCCTTCACGTAATATCTCTTACTTAACCTTTGCTCAGCACTATTGATCCCAGGGCAACGAGCCAAATTAAATGACTATGATAAGCAATCGGATTCCCTTTCAGATCCTCCATTTGACAAACTCAAAACTTTTTCTTCTCAGATTCTTGGGCTCTTACAGGAACCCACCATTTTCAGTTTGGGTTTGGGACTTGATGATGATGATGTCACGTACTCCCGTGCACAGATCAGGACATCTGAATCAGAATCTGATGCAAGTCGGCGGTTTGTTTTTGTTTACTGCTCAGCACATCCGTTCAAACTTCACCCACAGTCGCGCTGACGCAGATTTCAACCCAAACCCCCCCCCACTGAATAAATAGAACAGAACCTAAAAATCTTTGACTGTTGTTTATGTAGTCTTGAACATTTAATAGTACTGAGGTTTACAGGGGCTTTAATATGTGACTTTTATTGATTGGTTCAACTCAGTTCAGTCAGCGGCTTTTTAAAGCACTATAGGCCATTAAAAAATAGTATTTAAATTAGTTTAATATGCGTACAGGGAGCACAGCTGTAAATCAATACAGAAAATGATTCACCAACAAAAAAAAAAGGACACTTCGATACGACTGAGGTCACATGGGGCCTCCATTACTGCAACCCAATTGTCAATAAAAGGCTTAAGGCTAATACCGCATATCAAATAACCATTCCGTTTCTTTTTAACAGTCTTAAATAGTTACAGAGGAGTTACTGATTATGTGGGTGGAGTAAATGATCCGTAATTTACAACTAAATTTAGACAGTTTGGTGTTGTTATGAATATATGCAGAGTCAAATTTTAATGCCTCTATTCTGTTGGTGAACCAGGGCAGCAGCAGTTGCAGCTCTCAGCATTATTTAAAAAATAAAATAAAAATACACAAGCAGAAAGTTATTGGTCAGTTTCAAACAGCACAAATATTACCGAGTGAAATCTTAATATCACCTCTAAAACAACCAGTCGTGCATGAAGCAATAAAAATGAGAGAAATGTTTTTCCACCATGAAGCTGTTATGTTCTTTGTCCCAGTTCAGCTGATCTCTTTTTTTGGGTTCTCCTTCCTTCGGACGGATCACTGACCTCTCTCTTGTCACAGCTCGTTTCAACATCAGGCCCGTTTTAATCATTTGCCAAATCAAACGGGGCAGAATACAAAACGTTCTTGGGTGTATTTTTTCATGCCTCTGAGTCAGATCGCAGTTTATTTACAAGCACAGTGATAAATTCAAACGGTTACATGAATACAGCAACCATCTACTCCCATTATGTTTATTACATTCATCATCAATATCAAAAATATTTCACATTTTGGGAATGTAGAGATTTATAGCTCTTGTAAACAATTTTTAATTCGATTATATTTTTCATAACACCATTTAATCACCATATTAAATAATATACTCTTTATAATCTCTTTAACAAAAGGAACTACTGACAAAGGAATTACTTCTGTAAAAAATACACCAAGAGCTATAACTGACATGTCACAGGATAATCAAGTATACACAAAAGAATTTCCGGGTATACCGAAGCTGGATGATTTGTACTCATCTTAAAAATAATTTTTTTTTATACATGGCCTTACATAGACTTGTTTGTGGTAACAATCTATTTTTGGGAGTTGTGAGCTTTCAGTTTTTCTGAATCTGATGCATGCTGCCTCCTTTCTGCTTTTAGGACAAACCCTGATACTCTCTGCTTTGATTGGTGAGCCAACAAACGTGTTCACAGTCTCAGCATGTGTGGGCCACTTCAAGCAGCTCTCTGTGTAAGCATATGTTTCATCTCTTCATCAATTCTGATTTTGTCAGCGGCCCTACAGTGGAAATGCAGCCCTAAATGCATCAAAGTAAACTAAACACACAAACACATAAAGATACGAGCCGTCTTCTCATCGTTCCAGAGTTCCCATCAGAGGCTCCATGGCAGCGAGGAAGCAGGCCTCAAACTCCTGATCTGAGAAGCGAGCCACCGACTGACGGGCGTTGCGTCTGAGCTGCAGCCGGCTGGCGGAGGGCAGAGCCAGGATCCTCTGTATTTCCTCTGCGTAACTGTCTTCGTCATCAGCCAGGAAGCCTGTCTGGCCCCCCTCGAAAGGAACCACGATGTCCAGCTTGGGGCCGCCGGACTTGTGAGCCAGAATGACCTTCCCTGCTGCCATACACTCCACAACACCTAGAGGGGAAATACAAGATTGAAGATGCACTTTTTTTTCCATCTAAAAATGAAATTTTACTAAGAAAGTCTAAACATAATCTCTGTTAGATAAATTACCTATTCCAAAGTGTTCGTTCCACATGGTGTGCAGTCCGATGGTGGCTTCCCCCATCTCTCTCTTCAGCTCCTCAAAGGGTACGTTCAGTTTAAACTCCACCTTGTCAGCTACACCCAGCTCCTGGCACAGCCCCCTCAACATGAGCACCCTATCCTCATCCTCCTGGTTCCTGCACCCACCAACCAGAACCAGCTTCAGCGCCTCCCCGCCGCCGGCACCCGTCCTCCTCTTGTCCAAAACCTTCTTGAAAGCTCTGATCTGCAGCCGGTGGTCCTTCTCAGGCCTGAACTGCCCAATGGAAACGATGGAGTGGCATTTCCTGTCCCCGTCGTCTTCCAGCGGGATATCCAGGAATGCACTGACGTCGCAGGGCGGGTAGACCACACTGGTGCGGTTGGGAGCGCGCCACAGTGACAGGATGTGATCGAGGGTCCAGGAGGAGTTGACCATGATGAGGTCGCTGCAGGAGCCGGCCATGCCGTAGAGCAGGGCGAACAGGCAGTAGTAGACCACCTTGAAGGCACTCAGGAACAGATTGTTGGAGATGTAGTCTGGGTTGTTGAACCTAAAACATTAACAGTTTATAACTTTACCAGTCATGTAATTCAAAGGGAGAAGGAAAGGCCTGTGCAGGAGGGGCTGCAGTTACTTCTGGTCACCAGTAGAGGACAATACAGGCCCTTTTTTTACTGGCCATTTCATTATATGCATAAAAGAAAATGCAATATAGTGTAGTATTTGGAGAAATGCTTATGATATGACTGTATGGATTAATCTGACTTTAAAAATAAAACAAAATAGCACATAACAGTATTAAAATAAGCCTGTTTGAGCAACCATTATGAGATGTCTGTTTTGGAAAGACACACACTGATTACCTGGGGTTCCTCTCTCTCACTACAGAGAGCATGTCAGTGCTGATGGTGGGATAGTGAACATAGCTCCCCACGCTACAGCCTCCAAAGTAACGGAACAAGGGCAGAGTGAAGGCGTAGCCCATGGAGTCGATATAAAGGTCTGGGACAAACTCCGTCAGTGCCTCCCATCCCAGAAAAATGGAGCCCACACTCTGTCCAAGCAGGGTGAAGTGAGGAAACAGGCCGGGCTCCACAAGCAGCCGGTGCCTCAGGAACACAAAGTGAACCGGCCGGGGGAGCACGATGTTGAAGCGACGTCGCGCTCCCTCCAGAATCTGCTGGCCTGTCACACCCAGGTCCCCTGTGTACACCACAAAGTTGATGTCTGCATACCTGTGCAGATGTGGGTTATGTTAAAGCAAGATTTCACATAAACACAAGGTATTTTAATGTCTGTACTCTCACTCTCCACTCAGTTCTGATTCTGTTTCTTTTCCAGCTAGTTCACTCTTTCCATTTAGCTGCTTATAATGGTGTCAAAACATGGTTATTACATGGACACAGATTTAACTACAAACATCGATTTACTGAATCTTCAAATGATTCAGTAAATCAATGATTAGTAAGTACACCAAACCTTTAAGCTAAAAAACAAAATCACCTGTTCTGCAGTGCCCTAATGGCACACCAGAGCACCCTCTCTCCCCCACCACCGGCATTACAGTAGGGGTGAAAGAAGGCCACCGTGGGACGGCCGTCTCTCGCCCGCCTCGCGTTCCTGTTGCTCTGCAGCCAAAAACGCACCGCCAGCACCAGCAGGACCAGGACAGTGATCAGCAGTACACACAGGAAGACCAGGGGCAGGAGCAACTTCCACAGTAACCTGAAACACAGAAATACAACACAATGAGTTCTGGGTAACAGTAAATCAGCAAACAAACTTTATTTACATTGCACTTTTGAAAACAGAGGTTAAAAGTACCTTACAGGATGAAGAAAATAAAAGATTGTAAATCAAGAGAAAGCCTAAGAAAACAAATGGATGCTTTTCAAAGATGTGGACTGATTTGGCTTCTCTGAGACTTTGCAGAAGGCTGATCCAGAGTCAGATTAAAGCTTCTATTTAGAAATACTCTTTATGGTAAATTATTACAAACATTACAGCAAATGCTTTAGTGTAACCAAGCTGTAGTGGTGTTATAAGGATACTGTAGTGACAAAGATGTGTATAACGCATGAATAGACTCAAAATAAACTGCAGTCTAGAGGAATATCACATGTGTTCCTTGGTGCTTCCTGAAGTGGGGGGGGCTGACAATGAAGCTTTAGCTAAATGTTAAGAGTTTGGTTTTCATAGTCATGTTATTATAACAAACAAGGAAACCCATTATATTTATCTAAAGACTGAAACCGAGGTAGCTAAATAACATGAAATATTGTCAATAATTTACCGGTATTGTTGCTAAGCTACCACCAGAGCAGCAGCCAACATACAGTAAAATAAAACAAGCTAACTACGCTTTCAACATTAACAATTAAGACTTTTTCCATTCGTTTAAATACTTTGTTAGTTAAAATAAATAAAATAATTACCTTGTTAATTCACACAAACAGTGGACCAGTTGATCGTGGCCCGACATCTTGACCACAGAAATCTAACAACACATCACCTTTCAACTTGTCTCTTTCCTCCTCGGTGTTTTCCTGCCGTTATTTATACTTGTCTGGCGCCACCCAGTGGCGAGGAGGTCTAACTGCAGCGCCCTCTCCAGCTTTTATTGATGAGGAGTCCAATTGAAGTTAGGCTACATTTATTCAGACATTTGTAAGTTATACAAATAGCATAAGTGTATATAATAATATGTAATATATAATATGTACTAACTTACTCCCTCTTGGCCATGTTGGCTGATCTATGCCCTCGTCTTTCAAAAAAAGTAAAGTTTAACTTCTAAATAAACACTGTGGCAATCAATATCGTCTCCCTACCCCCAAGGTTTTGAACAAACCTTTGTCATTTCCAGTATAGTTCCTGACATCATGACGGCTCTTTTGATTTTGTTTATTTTAATGAATCTGGACAAAGGATACTGCACAGAAACATGGTAAGTTGATTCTGTGATTTATTTATTTTTTTGGATAGTATTTACTTTCTCTTAACTGTTTTCCACAAAGAAAATGGGTTATGACACACTTATGTAAACACATACCTTTATGCCATATATGTTCTGGTGAATCGACACGCATGTAAATTCTATAGGTCAATTAATTTGTTATTACTGACACAATTTTAACTATAATTGGGGATAATTATACACCTCAAATTTCTGTTAGGTGAAAACATTGTGACATATTTGTTTATTGATTGGCCCACAGAGGTCTCCATCATTCATGGGGGGGGGGGCAATTTATTTAACTGATGTCTTGTTTCCTTTTTGCACAGCGACCAAGTTCTATCAATCACCCCAAAAACACAGGAGCAGGTGGACATCTTGAAGAATGTGTCCACCCAATATGAAGTAAAAAAATTTAAAAATTCACTTTTTTAACCAGTGATTGTTTTCCTCTGATTTTATTCCCTCCTTTAAATCATTATGCTGCATGTTTCCCTCACAGACAGCCTTATGGCAGCCTGTTTCACATCATTACATCACAGAAGAGACACAAGTCCACCTGTTTGTTCCTGCAAATAGCTCAGAGACCGTCCAGGATGTGCTACAGAAACACAGCATGACTCATGAGTATGTGTCTGAAAACACTCACTCACCGAGGATTACATGTGTCAGTGCAGCTGTGCAAACAGGTCTTGTTATTGGCTTCTGTGATTATTATAGGGTTTTGCTGGCCAACGCCAATGAGTTGATTGAGATGCAGACGAAAAACGACTCCACAGACCCACGGAGCAGCTCAACTTTCTACGAGCGATATCACAGTCTGGAGGATGTATGTTTTTCATCTTTACCTGTCAACAAATTGAACATTTTAAGCTTCTCAAACAGGGTTTACTACAAGACTACTGGATTGCATTGCACTGAAATGTATAGATGTACGTTACAGTTTACATCCACACATGCTGCCTCCATTGTAGATCTATTATTGGATAAACAGGACCACACAGGACAACCCCAGCACGGTCAAAGCCATTCTCATTGGCTCCTCATATGAAAAGCGACCACTGTATGTTCTAAAGGTACAGAACAAACTGTATTGATGATAAAGATGATTGTTTTTACACTAGCACTTTAAATTAAGTCTGATACACACCTCAGATTGAATGTTTGACCTCTCTCTCTTCCTCAGTTGTCTCTAAATAACAGACCAAATAAGAAAGCAATATGGATTGACTGTGGGATCCACGCCAGGGAGTGGATTTCTCCTGCTTTCTGCTTATGGTTTGTACAATACGTGAGTACATTTGGTCTAGTGTCTATGGTAGTTTGGGATTTTCATATAACTTCGTGTTCATTTTCCATCAGATCCGTTTCACTAAAATCACCTTCTCTCACAGTCTTTGTCATTTTACAAGCAAAACCAAGAAATTACTAACATACTGGACAACATGGATGTCTACGTCCTGCCTGTTATGAACCCTGATGGGTACAAGTTCACATGGACAACAGTAAGAACACATGAAACGGATGTGATATATTGTTAAGTGCTGGAGCAGTTACAAAAGAAGCTATTTCTATTGGAGTCATGCTTCTTTTTTTTTTCAGAACAGGATGTGGAGGAAGAACCGCTCCGTCAGCAGGGGCAGCAGGAGCAGCGCTTGTATCGGAGTCGACCTCAACAGAAACTTTGATGCCAACTGGTGCAGTAAGTCTTCCTCTCACATTTAAGTAATCCCCTAACATAAGGCATTTAACTCAGAAATTCAAGATTCTTCACTTTTATTAAAAGTCAGCTGACAATCACAACAAATCTGGAGCCACCGTGACCCAAAATCATATCTTTAGGTTCTTCCATCTTTATTATCTTATTCTATTTCATTATGTGGCCAGTATTTTTGAAGAAGTTTCCTCTGTTTGGCATTTTACTAACTAAAATTACTTACTACCACAGAGTCTTTTAAATATAGAAATATCCCCACACACCTGAACACATTCAACTCAGCTCATTGTTAGGTTTATCGTTTGATCATATATTGGTAGTAATGTGTTAATGTTCTTCCCAGCGGAGGGAGCCTCTTGTGAGCCCTGCTCTGAGATCTACTGCGGTGCGTTCCCCGAGTCGGAGCCAGAGTCACAGGCCGTGGCCGACTTCCTACGTAGAAACAAGGACTCGGTTCAGCTCTACCTCACCATCCACTCCTACTCTCAGATGCTACTCTTCCCATACTCCTGCTCTTTGGATGAAGCAGAGAACCACAATGACCTGGTGAGTGGTCTGGACTGATCAATCAAACGATCAATTTATCCATCAGTAATGTGAGTTTTGGGACACGTGGGAGTGTTTTACAGTCATATCTTACATGTTTCATGGACTGTGGCTCAGTTGTGGGATCCTGAAGTTCAGAGCTATTTTGTGGAAATGCTGGGTATTTCAGTAACCAGTTGCAGAGTATTTGTGGACTTTATACTGCATGATATCTGTGGGGTACTGAAGTGTGTCATGTCAAATAAGGCAATGGTTTGAGTAAATGTGCTTTTCTGGTTCTTACAAGCTTGAGATGGTCCAAGAAGCTGCCCAGAGAATCCGAAGATATTATAGGAACACCTACAAATATGGTGCTGGAGCAAAGACAATATGTAAGTGGGGCTTATTTTCCAAGCTTGGGTGGTCCAGTTACTCTCAAAGTACATGATTGCCATTGTCTTTTCTCCAGACCTGGCTCCCGGTGGTTCTGATGACTGGGCGTATAACCTTGGCATCAAATACGCCTTCACATTTGAGCTCCAGGACCGCGGGCGTTATGGGTTCCTCCTGCCGCCATCTTTAATTTCCAAGGCCTGCAATGAAGCTCTGCTTGCTGTGAAGACCATTGCTCTCAAGGTTATAGAGAAAACGCAAGCTCCAACAGGTTCTCCTCGAACTGCCTAAGCAGTCTCACCTGCAGTAAAAGGTTGAAGGTTCAAGATTTTGAGCCATTTTTGTGAATGAAGCCTATACAGTTTTTGTAGTACAGGCCCTATCCTGTAAAGATCAGCGAGCCTGTAAGAGCTACAATCACAGTACACAGTGTTAGGAATATTCTGACTGTTATTCATGGTGTTTTTTTGCTATAAGGAGATATTTTTGTAGCATTCCTCTAATATATATATTATGGGATTCTTTGCAAGAGTGTTTGCATATACCATGAACATATGCATATAAATGGTGCAGAGAATTGGCTGCATTTCATTCATCAAGAAGAAATTGTGGATATAAAAACTGTAAAACAAAAAAAGAATAAACTGATTGAAATTATGGATAAATTGCCAGTGTCTTTCTTCTGTTTACTATTACATGCTTAGTCTATTTCGTATTGATGTGCCATACTTAGGTAAAAGGTAAAAAATAAGAATAAATATTAACATAAAAATTGCTGTGTGAATGTTTCTTAACGTCCATGTACAAACATAAACTGGACAGAAACAGTTGTCTAATTGCGGAATTTTATTTTGTAGGGGTTTCCAGGAAGCAGCGGCACTCTTATATCTGTCCATGTCTATGATATCTACCTTGTAGAGTGGATTTCTGATGAAGCTTCCCAAAAATACTTAATTGTCAGAATAATTGTTATTATAATGAGTATGTGCTACCAGTTAATATCAATGTCATTGGTAGGTAGAGCAACTATCACAACTACAACACGTAATGCACAAGTGTCTAAACTGTATTAACTGCATAATAGTTATTAAAACCAATGTGTAATAATCAATATTAGTGTCATTGCTATAAATAACATGAACGGCATCAGGGTTAGTAATAGTTTTGTTAATAAGATTTGTGTTAATAAGAATTTCCATGTCTAAGTGAAGACAGACATTTGTTTTCGCTTCCGATGACAACTTTCAAAATAAAGCCTAGCGAGTAAACAAACGGTCAAACTGTCAGCTGAGCTATACTGAAGACAGATTACTGTTGGGTCTTACTAGTTACCAATAAGAGTATTGTCATATATAGTCATATGAGTCCAAGAGCTTTTCAAAGTTTTGGAAGAAACGACAGAAAATAAGCCATGGAAAAAATAAATCAATAAGTAAAAGCGCAGAGAAGATATTCGGCAGTCGGCGGTAATGCAACACCAGGGGAGTACAAACACAAACCGCAGAAGAAGAACAGGACATATGATGCGCACCTTCCGCCAATATGAAGGCACTCAGGGCAGTTTCTGCCTTTGATTTTAAAGAATAAGCCTTGTTAATTCTACAAGTGCTGAATCCTCTAACTGGACTTAAATAGATGCGACACCGACTTAATATCCTGGGTGAGACTGAGATTGCTTTTCTTCACATTGTCCGTTAGACACGCTGCTGAAGCTTCAAGGCCCCACGCTAAGATAAAACATGAAGTCATTAGCTCTTTGGTTAACTAACTTTAGCATTAGCATCCATTCGCTTGTTTTTTCCAGCACGAGGCATGCAAAATACTTATCCTTAGTCTTTAACCGCCTAAATATTACATATGTACGACTGTAAGACATTTAAACAATAGTATTGAAGTCGTGTAGTTGGCTAAGAACTTTAGCTAATCTTAAGCTAGCATGCAAGACTCGCTCGCTAGAAGTTAGCGCAGAGCAGCTGCACACACAACAACAGACCAAGCCATTTGCATGTGTTTATGTTTAGGATGTGTGGCTACCAGTAGGAAAACTAAAACTGCAAGCAGCCCAGTCTATGAATTCCAGTCTTACAGGAAAGTTGATAAATGAAAATTAGCTTCTTAGTTGCTGTGTAGGGTGCTAAAAGCTGTAGCCCTGTACTTTGAATGAATGAAGTCCGGGCTGAAAGTCAAACATAGTCACACAGCATAGAGAGTTCGGTGGTGTGTAGTTTTAGACATATTGTTTTTAATGCCATTGGCCCATTAACTTTTATAAAAGTACTTCATTAACATTCCTACATAAGTCTCAGTGTGTTGTGTATAGTTGTATTGATGCAGACGACTTATCAGAGACACATCATTTGACATGGTCTGTCATGTTTCCAGTCCTGCAGAATGTCCAAGATCAGGCGGAAAGTAACAGTGGAGAATTCAAAAACCATATCTGACAGCAGCAGCAGCACCACGACCAGCAGCACCAGCAACCCCGCCGCCCCCTCCCGTAGACCCAGCGTGTTTGAAAGACTTGGTCCCAGCACTGGGAGTAATGCTGCTGATGTATGTATTGTCTACACTGCTAAACACTTACATGGATGCCAACAGTGATGTCTATTAGTTTCCCAATGCATATGATATAGCTTATTGTGCCCCTTCACATCCATTCCAATTTTGGGAGTTCAAAGACCAGGGTCGGCCACAAACCTGTGCCCCTGTTCAGTGATTCAGTCTCCTATTTAGGGAAGTAGGAGAACCTATTTAATGATATGATAATGATTGTTCTGTGTTTTATGTTGAACCCCTTGTCTTCCTAATCTCCCTACTGTGATGCTGTTTCAGTTCAGTTTGTGGATGTTGCTTTATCTCATAAGACTCATTTGTGTGTCCCTTCCAGAGTCACTGTAGAAATTGGTTGAAGACCGGTAATTGCAGTTACGGCAACACTTGTCGCTACACACATGGAACTCAGCCACGAGGCAAAGGATTTAGCTTTAGTCGGTAAGATGGCCTCGATACACCATTTCCTTTATTTTCTATCAGCATGTTTTTTGATTTATGTCCATGTCAAATCAAATGTATGATCTATACAGTAGCTCAAAAACATATGTATGTTTTTTTTTGTGTGTGCGTCTTAATGGAGCAGGTCAACCGAGAGGCCCACAGGTGATCTGCGGGAGAGGATGAAGAATAAAAGACAGGATGTTGACCCAGAAAACCTGAAGCGAGACCTTGACGAGCCCGCATCCCCCACAGCAAGAGTGAGTTCTCTGCTCCATTTGTCTCTTAAGTTATAATCTGTCGGTGAATCTGTAAACTAGGGCTGATTTTAAAATGAAGAAACTGCTCTGGTGCTACTGCTGACTCTTAATCTGAGGCTGATTTTTACACTGTGATGAGCTTGGAAATATGGTACATTTAGTCCATACAAAATAAGAAGAAGCAGGTGTCATTCTAACATCAATGTGTGTGTGTCCATCTACAGCAGAGAGACTCCTCCAGAGGCCGACACAGGGAGAAGGAGGACATAAAGATCACAAAGGAGCGCACCCCAGCCAGTGAAGAAGAACCCACAGAGTGGGAAACCAATCGTGAAGGTACAGTAGACTGTTTTATAATGTTTAGGCTTTTTAGTTTATTTTATGATTTAGTGTGAACTGAAGAATATTAATATGGGCTTTGATTTTGACAGCCTGAAGATAAAAGCCTGTGTTTTTTGGTTTGACTTTCAGATTCGGATATCGGTGACTACGACTACGAGTTATCCCTAGAAATGAAGCGCCAGAAGATTCAACGTGAGCTGATGAAACTGGAGCAGGAGAACCTGGAAAAGAGGGAGGAGATTGTCATCAAGAAAGATGAGACCCCCACTAAAACAAGAACCACCTCCTTGCCGAAGGTAAGTAACATTTGGCTATACAAACTAGTTACTACTTTTGTTTTGATTTCCTCCAGGGCAACTCACGGCACTCACAGTGAAGTAGTAGTCTGTAAGATGGACTCTGATTTGAATCTCCACCTGATTTGTCATGTCTGTCCTTCAGGCCTCCCCGGAGCAGTTAAGCTCTAAAGATTCACCCTCATCCAGGAAGTCCAGTGGCTCCCCGAAACACAAAAGTGGAACCAAAGGGCTAGGCTCTGGAAAGAAAGAGAAGAAAACATCCATTTCCTCCCCTGTTTCAGAACCTGCCAGGTAGGATTCCATTGGTGGCCTTTTTTGTGAAGGTTAGGTTAGTTAGATACCAGGATAGGTTATTGGCCATGTGATCATTTGGCCATTTTTTTCTATTTGATGATTACAATTTGAACCTTTTCCATCTTCTTCCAACCAGGTCTTCAAAAGGGAGCCATAGTAAAAAGAAAGGGCCCCGCACCCCCAGTCCTCCTCCCCCTGTCCCTCTGGACATTCCTGTGATGGGGAAGAAACACAAAGGCAAGCACAAAAACAAGGAGAAGTCTGAGGAAAAGCAGAAAGAAGGGAAAGATCGGGGACGAGATACAGAGAAACACAAAGAGAAGAAGGAGAAACGCAGGTAACACTGTGGACTGCAAGCAAATTCTCTCCCACTCATCCTCTGTCATCATCTTCAACTTGTAATCCTCATTCTTCTGAATATAAACTTGTCGTTTACAGGGACCGATCAGACAGTTCCCACAAAGCCAAGCGGTCAGTGACATCAGAGGAGCGTTCTGGTAGTGTTTCGTCTCCCTCCAGAGGTGCTTCACCCTCAGCCCGGAAGAAATCCACCTCTCCTAAAGCTTCGTCCCATAAACCCTCTGCACTGGCCTCCTCTCCTCGCAGGTTAGCACATGATCATTTTCAGTATAGTTGAATCGGTAAATACTGGACAAAGTGCCTGCAAGGAACTAACCATGTTTTGTCACTGTAGGTCTCCCTCTCCTCCACGCCACCAGCGCAGTCCCACTCCTCCCCGCCACCACTCCCCTTCCTCCCACTCCGGCTCCTCCGCCCAGCGGCACTCTCCTTCTCCTCCCCGTCGGCGTCGCTCGTCCTCTCCCGCCTACCATCGGAGCAATGCAGCGGGAGCCTCCTCACCGCAGAGCTCCAGACGCTCCCGGTCACCTCCGGCCTCCCACGACGCCTCCTCGCCCCACCGCCGATCTGACAGGTCGAGCCCCAGCCGGCACCACTCCAGAGGCAGAGAGAGGAGCCGTGGTGACAGAGAGAGGAGTCCGCCGGCCCAGGAGCGCAGACATGAGCGCAGAGATGGTATCTTTATGTTCTTCTCTTGTATTTGTCTTGTTTCTTTTGTTGTACTTTTTACCACATGGAGCAATGAGGGGGACAGAAGAGAGGAGCAGGCCCGGGCCTACATGCTTTTTATTAGT
The DNA here is from genome assembly GCF_002260705.1 of Seriola dumerili. Lineage (NCBI taxonomy): Eukaryota > Metazoa > Chordata > Actinopteri > Carangiformes > Carangidae > Seriola > Seriola dumerili. The sequence continues at coordinate 490,602 of NW_019175811.1, forward strand.
CAGTTGAAACAGTAAAAAAAAAAAAAAATTGAATCACTACATTTCCTACCACATTATTGCACAACAACATCTGCTACTGTAGATTTAGAATATGACTAATTTTGCACATTGGTTGGGTTATATGGGCAAATGTAGCAATCGATAAGTTCTTTATTGCTTCCTCTTGAAAATGCTCCTCTGGAATCAATACTGTGTCCCCTATGCCTTGTAAGATGTGTTGAAATGAAAATAATCCATTCTTCACTTGTTAAGCTGCAGTATGTGTCCTTTTTTCAAACAGATAGCCGCAGCAAGCGAGAGAAAGACAGTGTCCGTGACGACCGGGACTATGACTCTGAACAGGTTTCATCACGAGACGCTAGAGACGACAGGGAGACGAGAGAGGCTCGCGAGCGCCGGGATCGAGGAAGGGAAACTACCAGAGACTCTCGCGACCACAGAGACAACAGGGACGTAAAGGACTCCAGAGAAAGCAGGACAGACACCCGGTCCAGTCGAGAGTCCCTGGAGCGTCGGGACCGTGAACGGGAACGAGAGAGGGACCGGGAGAAGGAGAGGGAGAAGGACAGGGAGCGAGAGAAGGAGCGAGAGAGGGAGAGGACCGACACCCACAGGAAGGAGGAAATGTCTCAGGACGACAGGAGTTATGGGAGAGGTCATGGTCGTGAAGAGGGAGGGAGAGCTGAGGGAAGGACAGAGAACAGGACAGACAGAGCTGAGAGGAACGGACGAGGGAGAGGGCGTGCTAATGAAACATCTGATAAAGGCAAGAACTTGAAGACAAGGTTACACTAACTGTGCCTCTATTTTTTCCTTTGTGTGTGTGTGTGTGTTTGTTTGACATTTTTTCCTCTATAATACTCTCCCTTTTATCATCTGTCAGGCTCAAACAGAAACTCCCGTGGTTCCCAACTGGAAAGCACCCATGATAGCTGGGAGTCTCGGAGCAGTGCGGTGCGCGAGCGGAGTGTGGAGAGGAGCGCAGATCGCAGCGCTACTGAAAGAAGCTCTGAGAGGGGTTCAGACCGAGATCGCTATGAGGGTGACAGAAGAGGAGAGCAGGCCCGGGACTCCTCTTACGACAGGAGAGGAGGGCACGGAGAGCGGGATCGCAGAGACAACCGAGAGAGAGGTGGGGACCAAAAAGGATGTTCATCCAGCTGATCAAAAACCACGTGGAGAGTTTTGGGTAGTTGTTAGTTTAAAATTGTTTGACTATGTTTTATTTTAACTTTCTGTTTTTCCAGATCCAAGAGCAGCTTCCCCAAACAGGCACCAGGGGCGATCAGAGGAGCCTGAGAGGGAGGAAAGGAGGGAGGACCGCAGGACAGATAGACTGGAGGAGAGACGGGACGACCGGAACCGCGACCGAGAACGAGAGCGAGACAGGGAGAGGGACAGGGAGCGGGAGAGAGAGAAAGAGAAGGACAGAGAGCGGGAGAGGGAGCGGGAGAGGGAGAGGGAGAGAGAGAAGGAGCGAGAGAAGGAAAGGGAGGCTGCGGAGAGGGAGCGGGCCAGGGAGAGAGAGCGGGAGCGGGAACGAGAGAGGGAGCGGGAGCGCGAGAGAGAAAGGGAACGCGAGGAGCGGGAGAGAGAGAGGGAGAGGAAAGAGCGAGAACGGGAGAGGGAGCAGAGGGAGCGGGAGAGGCAGCGGGAATGGGAGGAGAGGGAGAGAGGAAGGGAGGAGAGGCGGGAAAGGAGAGATGAGACCAGGGAAGACCGGTCTGTTCGAGAAACCCGGGACGATCGCAAGACAAGGCATGTATCAGCTTAATGCATTATTTTCAGGTATTCCTTAATATCTTACATGGGAACTATGGGACAGGCACCTGTTACATGCTTTTCATTTCTGGAAACTGTTTTCATACATAATTTATAAGTATAAGGCACTCCCAAAAATAGAATTTCATGCATCACTTTCATCATATTTATTTAGCTACAGCAGTAATTCTCCTCGTCTCTCCCTGTAGTCGTAAGAGGCCCAGGGTGGAGAGCAGCCCGAGCCCCCGCTCCTCACCAAAGCGACGCGACCACAGTCCGGCAGACAGCGACGGCTACAACAGCGCGGAGGACAAAAGTGAGCGCCCGATTGGCCGAGGGCAGGCCAAGCTCCACCCACAGCCCCTCCTCCCCAGCCCAGTGTGTCCGCCTCCATCTGACAGTAGGGGAAATCTTTTTGAAAAGGACACACTCCTGTTTAATGGGGAATGCACCTCTCGTATAATGCGCACCCTGGAATGCACTGTTAACTATTTTGAAGTTGGATTTTTCTTTGGTATCGCTTGTTAATATGTTTTGTCTACATGTCATGTCTTTTCGTTTCACACATTCAAGTATTTGCTGGCTGTCCCAGTTAAATGATGTCAGTGTGAACAGACCAAAGTCATTTGGCAATTAAACTTGCACTTTTCCTCTGGCTATAATGAAAAATGCACCTTGGTTGAGTTTCAAGAATTACATTTGTCTTCATTTGATTTAAATTGTCCTTTAAAGGACATTGCTTCTAAAGCGCTCCTTTATATGACATTTGTCCTCATGGTAACGGCACACACCTCAACTGAACTGATGTGACTCTTCCATGTGCACGTACAGGTGGCGATAAGCATCGTCTGCTGAGCCAGGTGGTGCGGCCCCAGGAACCCTTGTTGCGTTCACCACCGAGAGCTGCTCCACCTGATGACAAGCTGGGTCACTGGAAGGATGAGGAGCGCAGAGGAGCCGGGGACAAAAGGGAGACACGCAGCCGCCACGAGGAGCTCGAGCCTCGTGTGGAACGCAGCCGAGGAGGCGACAGACGAGCTGACCACCTTTCAGATGTTCCGTCTGACTCCCGCAACAGAGGCAGAGACCAGCGAGAATCCACGCCGCCGCCACCTCCTCCTCCTCCTCCTTCGGCCCTCGCCACTGGCAGTGACGATCGTGACACCGCCAGCTCCTTGTCCCACGAGGAGGGCAAAAAGAAGACAAAGGCGCAGAGGAAGGGGCTAAAGAAAGGTCGCAAAGATGAGGAGATAAGCGGTGTTAACAGCCTGGCTGCTGTAGGGGACCGCTTCAACCTCGAGCCCCCAGCCAGTGTTTCTGCAGATGGACCTCCACCCTTGCACTCTCCCAGGAAAGTAGCCAAGAAAAAGGCGCTTGACCGAAAGAGGAAACGGTCACGAGGAGGAGAATCTGATGTGTCTGAGGAGGATACTTCAGCCCACCAGCCCCATAGTAAGAGGAAGAGAGGTCCCCGGACCCCACCACCCTCGATGAGGCCTGATCACCGCGGCACTGGAGGCAACACAGAGCCGTCTCCCCTGTCCAAAATGGACAACTTCAGTGACTGGTCAGATGAGGAGGTTACAGACCGAGGAGGAGGACCACTTGAAACACATCCTCCCTTGGCTCCTGCTGAACCTCTAAGGAGAGGTGGCGGTCCAAGGATGGGCAGGGACAGGGAGAGGTGCAACCCCCCACCCATTGCCCCTCTACTCCCTCAGGATCCTCCCATGTTGCTGCAGACTCTGACTCCACAGCCCCTCATGTCCCAGCCCCTGCTGCGCAAGCCCCCTCCAGAGCAGACGCGCAGCAGCAGCATGGGGAGCAACCAGAGCCGCACATCATCCAGACGCCTGCGATCACCCTCCAACGAGTCGGCCCACCGAGACGACCTCCAGGGTGCACGATCCCGCCGGGGAAGGCTGCAGGGCACCAACTCTCGCGACCGGGATCGAGAGAGAGAAAGAGAACGAGAGCGGGAAAGGGAGAGAGAGCGGGAGAGAGAAAGGCCGGTCGTAAATGACCCTCCTGGGGCCGAGAGGAAGTCTCGAATTGACCAGTTGAGGAGAGGAGAGCCCAGCCGCAGCACCTCATCAGGTAAATACACACATCATGGAATTATAACTGCATTAAGGAACAGTATATCACACAATGAAATCTCTGATCCTACCCTTACATATACCTGTCTCTGTTGTCTTACAGACCGGCAGGATTCTCGCAGCCACAGCTCCAGACGCAGCTCTCCTGACTCTGAGAGGCAGACCAGGTCCAGGTCCCGCGCCGGTTCGTATGACAGTCGAGAGCGGGAGAGAGACAGGGAGCCGTTTGAACGGGAACGAGACCGAAAGGATCTCCGGCCTCAGCAGCAGCAACAGCAGCAGCCGCCCCTGCTCCTACAACAGCCCCTCCAACAACAAAGAGACTGGGAGCCCGAACCGAGGGACTGGCCCAGCAGGGGACGAGAGCCCCTGCTAATGCGTCCTGGCCGTGAACCTCTCCTGAGGGAGCGGGACATCAGGGACAGGGAACGCTTACTCCCTGAAGGACTCATCCAGCAGCATGAACGGGAGCGGGAAAGGGATAGGGAGCGGGAGAGAGACAGTAGAGGTGAAAGAGGCGTCGATCGAGAGAGGGAGAGGATGATGATGATGGACCTACCGCCCCACGGGGACCCCAGGGCTCCAGGACGAGGGGACCTGAGGGGAGAAATGAGAGGAGACGTGCGAGGGGACATGATGAGGCAGGACAGGAGTGACTATGAGCCTCTGCTGCCAAGAGAAGCCTTCAGCCCTCCAGAGCCTGAGAAAGCGAGCAACAGTCACCATCTCATGGGAGATCAACGAGAACGGGAGCTGGAGAAGGCGGACAGCATCGACGGTAAGAAGCTTCAAGTGTACATGCACTTTTATGCCACTTTCCCCCAATTTTTCCCAAGGTGGATATAAAGGAGTCTGTGTGCACTGTGTTCTCAGGAGATGATGATGGTAAAGAAGACGATGGGCAGTCAGTCGCATCTGTTGGAGAGGAGTACGAACCAATCAGTGATGACGAGCTGGATGAAATTCTGGCTGATAGCCAGAAAAAGGAGGATCAGCAGGATGATGAAAAAATTACAGGTACCAGGAAATACCTTCCTCTTATCCATATTTTACTGGTAAAATACCATTAGCTGCTGCTTGAGGGATTGATTAATTCCATTCCAAATTAACTGTTTGCTTTTACTGGGAAATATTGCTTTAAACATGAAAACAGATCGGATGTACCTTGTAAAATCAAACCCCCAATGCTACATCCCGACAGGTCCTCTGGATGTGATCGATGTGGACTGGTCCAGCCTGATGCCCAAACAGAAGCAGGAGCCGCGGGCAGCAGGGGCAGCATTGCTACGGTTCACCCCAGGGGCTGTGCTTCTCAGGGCAGGCATCTCCAAACGACTTGCTGGGCCTGCGCTCCTGGAGCAAGTCAAAGAGGTGTGCAAGTCTGAGCTGGACGACCCGAAAGGTGAGAGCTCTGACATCATCGACCCATAAACTTTTATTTTTATCACAGTCGTTTGCACTTCACTTTGTACATCATGGTCTTTTGATAACTTTTGTTTTAACATTGATTTTTTTATCCTTTTTGATTTCCCTATGTTTCATTTATTTTAAATTTGTAACATGATTGTATTTTTTAACTCAGCAAACCAATAAACTACTTTCGTATGATCCATCCATCTAAAACTCACTTTCACTTCCATTTTGCCAGATGCTGACAAGCTGTTCGAGCATGACCTTGGGGCCCTGAACATGGCAGCCCTGAACAGGCGGGTGGAGAGGGCAGGTTTACTGAGCAACCTTGGGCCCTGCTGCAAGGCCCTGTGTGCCCGCAGGGACTTTGCCATCCGCCGGCAACTGTTAAAAAATGACAAGGTAGATGCCATCCAGTCACTGACTTGTATGAATTTAATATTGACCTTTTTCTGTGTTGATCTTAACTGTATTCTCACAAACTTAGTTGTTTGGAGAAACATGTTTAAATCTCTTAAATGTTATTTTCTTCCTCAGGGCCTAACAAAGCAGTACCCCACTACACCCGTAGTAGACAACGAGCTGCTGCAGATGAGCATGCGTCTCTTCAGAAGGACCATGGCCGGCACGGCTTCGGCCCCAGAAAAGTCCGACAGTGGGTCGGCACCAGCGGCCGAAGTTGCTGCAGCTGTTAGTAGTAAGCTCAGCACAGCACAGCCTGAGGTGTGTGTGTCCTGAAAGAAATGGGCTTCATGAGTAAAAGACATGCAAGTGAAGGCTTCTAAGCCTTCACTTCTTCCAGCCCCTAACTTTCCATCCCTCTCTTTCCCATTTCATTATACACATAACCTTTTTAGACAGGAGAGGAAATAAAGAAAAAACGGCAAAATTGTGAATTTCTCAGTTATGCGTTACATGTTTTGGATGTTCTGCAAAAGCTGTGCCATAGACTACTGGACATTCTAGCCTATGGAGGTGTGTAATGAACCATGTATGCGAAACATAAAACACCTAAAATGATTTCATGTTTTTTTGTGCTTTACAGTGTTTTAGAGCAGCTTTTTAACTGTCTGTTTCACCTGCCTAACCACGTTCAAACGACTGTTTTGTTTTCATATTTTGTGCATTGGTTACTACAACTGTGCATTAAAATTGTTAGATGTTGATTTTTGTAATGGGTCTTTTGCTTTGTATGAAATTACTGTCCAGCCTTCAAATAATGTCACACTTGATTGTTGTTGTTACTGTATTTGTTTACATTATATCACAAGATATCTGCAGAACAAATCTGTAGCATTTGCTGCAGAGAAGTAACCGACCAGCAACACTGAAACTGAAACATCCTGCCGGGACTTGAATGAACGTTTCTCATGAATGAGCACTGCCAAACTATTCCTTTATTGAATGTAAGTTGTTAGAACTGTTAGTCTGTGGACACATTATTGCTTTTTGCTTGATGTATTTGTTTTGAATAGTTTGGCAATGTCTCCCTGAAATGAACTGAAGTGAGTGCAGAGAACACTATAGACTGCAGAATACCAGATCTTCAACACTGCCATGTGGAACGCATCCATCCAAAAAGGAGCCAAAATGCTCCTGATAGGAAAAGACCCTAGAGTGCTTAGGTAAAAAAAAGAAAAAGACCTGAAGATAATTAATTTGAACTTCACATCTTGTTTCTGTGTCCCAGTGGTTGACCATCCAGAGTCACAATAAAAAGACTTGTACAGGTGGATAAACTGAGGCTCTGGGATGTGGTTGTATCAACACTTGAAAATAGCAGGTTGTGCATGCTGTGAGTGCTGGGACAGAAATTCAATGGACAAATCACCTTCAGTGTCACACTGAACAGCTTAAAGAACAGAATAAGAATGGAAAAAGGCTGTTAACTTATAGACCTGGATTCAACATGACACCTCCCCCCCGGCCATGCAACTGTGACTTGAAATCTGAGTGACATTACAGACATGGAGAGACTGGGCTCTGATGAAGCCCATCATCTTTAAGTCTGTCAGACACTTTGCTTACATGTTTCTTTTCCAAGGTGTGCAAGTAATGATAGCTGGTTTAACTCTGTATTTTATTTGTATTTTTATTTTTTACTGTAAAATAAATGTAGAATGACATTTTTAAATTGTAATGACATTTTGGCAAATAAGGACAACTGGGGACCTGATGGAGTTCAAATGTAGTGCTAGGTGAGATTAAATTACTATAACTAGGGCTATGAAGACAGCCACTAGATGAAGATGTTTGCATTTTGAGGTAAGTGCCGAACTTGACATAAAAACACAACCCCCATAGGGTCCTTTTACCTTTATGAGTGAGTCTTTCATTAAGAATTTTCATTCCTAGAGAGGAAGTGCTACATCTAGGATCTTTGGAAAAATGTTTGTTTTTTTCTAAACTTTGATACTTGAGTTTTAATTTCTCATTGACGAAATAACAGAGATAATAATTTATGTGAATATTTTTGTACTTTGATACTAGTGTTTGATGAAGAACATAAATAGAGCATTTGTCTCATATCTGGTTGTAGACCTCCATAATCCTAACAAAGAAATCTATTATGTTGTGAATGGCTGAAATGCCTCATGTTCTGTCTTAAACTGGTTCAAAGCCATGTACAATGACTGAATTCATTTTTTGTAAATCATTACTGCATAACACACTATATATGATCCTGACAAAAGAAACTGACATAAACAGGACAATCTTACAACATAAATATTGTCAATGCCTTGTCTAAATAGTCTGATCATGTAAAACAATATCTCTTGTGGTCTCTATTGTTTCGAAATCTTTTAAATAATACAAATATTTGTAAAATTCTATTTAATATGTTTCATAGTAGTGTATTTAATTTACTATTTATTTCACATCGCACACTGTACAATTATTAACGAGTGTTGAAAAACGAGATATCAACACTAGGAACCTTGTACTTGTACATTTGTTGTTAACAGACATCAAATAAAACGGACCGGTTTCCTTTACCCACAATCCTCTGCCTTTAGTCCGTCCTTCCGACTTCCGTCTCAGCTTTGAGTCGATGTGAGTATTTTCTTCGGAAAATTATATTTCTACAATCTAACGCCATCCTGCGATATTAACGATACAATCGAACAAATACCACACATACATATACATATTAGTGTTGCTTTGTGTTTTATGTGAGGTTTTTGATGTGGTTGAACATAGTAAAAGATGATTAAAAGCGACGAATGTTAGCGCCCCGATTGATTGAACCGGAGTGGCTTCAAGATGCCGTTGTGGCTATGTTGTGCTCCTTCTGTGTGAACTAGAAATCGTGCTATATTGTTTACTTCTAATATAAAGCACTGGTATTTGTTTGATTAGCTGTTTCTTTTAACGCCAGTGCAATTTATTTTACCCTTTAGCCCGCGGTAAGTATTAACAGTAGAATAGCCCCGCGTTAGCTAGTCTATGGTGTAGTAAAATGGTGTCGGGTTGAAGTTTGCAACCCACATTTTCTCGTCTAAATAGCAAAACCAGTGTTGGTTTTTCTAAAAGGTGGACTGATGTAGCTAGTATTTCACGGCTCCTGAAACGTTCACGTGTTCCAACAGTAACACAAGTTTGTTGTTTATAGATGGCCCCTACCAAGAAAGGAGAAAAGAAGAAGGGGCGTTCAGCCATCAACGAGGTGGTGACCAGAGAGTACACCATCAATGTCCACAAGCGCATCCATGGAATGTAAGTACTGCAAGAACACAGGTGGCCATGGTTGATGTAAGGGACTTAAACGCACTGCAGTTAGTATTATTATATCAGCTGTCAATGAAACTTAGTTTTGCTACTTTCCACTTAGATTTATTCACTGTACAGTATTTTACAGACAGGGATAAGAGGGTGAGCACTTCTTGAACTTGTTTTCAGTGCTAAAATGTGTTTGCAGGGCTGCAAATTGAGTGGTATAACAACCAATATTCAAACTTTAAAGTGTCGACACACATGGCGCATCGCATTTCAGCGTCTTGAGATTGTTCACCCAAAGTATTTAGATACAATGAAATGACAGAGGTTAAGACTTTCATGTGCACAACTGATGGAAGTGTTGGTAGTGTTTTATAAACAACTAAATCAAGTGTCAGCATTGGAAGTGATTTAATTCTGTTAATGTTGTTGTCTTGCAGAGGGTTCAAGAGGAGAGCTCCCCGTGCCATCAAGGAGATCCGCAAGTTCGCCATGAAGGAGATGGGAACTCCTGATGTGCGCATTGACACTCGCCTCAACAAGGCTGTGTGGAGCAAGGGTGTCAGGTGAGATGATCCGCTTTAAATACTCATATCTGAGCAAAAACATACATAAATCGTCACATCTTGCAATGAAAGTTCGTTGCAAGATGTGAAAATTTATAGTACTTTTTTTCTTTTTGTACACAATGTAAGTTACAGTTGAAAATGTGCATCACTGGCTGACCGTAACTGCCACCAACGTGAATCGAGGAAGTATGATTGGCCTATATCAATGTTTGTGCCACATGAAGTATTTGGTGCAAGAAATTCAATTGTCAGATTTTACGACACACAACAAAGACAAGAAACAAGCCAGTTACATTTATGCTTAAGAAGTCAGTGTGATTGATAAAGATAGATCTGTAGAAATGAACATAGTCTCTATGCAGTGCTTAATGAACATATGAGATAACTGGAGGATTTAGTGGCAAATCATTTGCTTTGAGTGAGGTTAGTCACTTTTTCTGATTCAATACTGTCAGCAAGGAGACAAGAGAAGACTGGAAGATACAAGGACAAGTCACTGTTTTCCAGTTACTGTCTGATTAAATTGGATACTCTATTTTCAGTACCTGAGGCTAAATATATGAAATTCAAAGGGTCAGCTTTTCAGAACATTGGTTATTTTTCCCTGAAGTTCTCAGTATCTGAATGTGGGTTTGGTACACAAGTGCTGAGATTAGGACATCTTGTTGGTTGTGACATTTTAAGTCACTCAGTTATCTAAACTGTCAATTGTTTTGACCCTTAAACTTCTACATGTGTGTGAAATTTGAGCTATGGCACATCTGCTGGCCAGTGTTAAGGTTGCAGCATCAAATCAGATAACTTGCGTTTAGTGGAGATTGTAACCTGTTCGTCGGTGTGCAGGAACGTGCCGTACAGGATACGCGTACGGCTGTCCAGGAAGCGTAATGAGGATGAGGACTCTCCCAACAAGCTGTACACCCTGGTCACATACGTTCCTGTCACCACATGCAAAGGTAAACATGCCGCTCATGGTCTTGCTCATTAAAATAATGAACCAATAGACATGTCATTTAACCCTCTCTCTTTCTTTTTCTTCCCCAAAAGGTCTGCAGACAGTTAATGTTGATGAAAACTAAATTTGTCCCCTCTGCGAGTGGAATAAATGAAATAAAAGGAGCTCTTGTCTTGTGTCTTTATTTCTGCTTTTGCACTCAACTGAATGTTTAATCTGAGGTGTGTTTTTATATTTGGATTAATGGTTGTATTATGAATGTTTTATGACAGGTGAGGAATGCTGTCTACAGGGGATTTTTTCAACACAAAGGGGATAGTAGAGGTCATTGACATGTTCTAAGTCAGATATGGACAATATAGAATTTAGTTACATATGTGATGGTGGATATACTGGCTGACAATCTGATTAGGGATAGAGATATAGGGGATCTTCATGAGTCCCTTAGAACAGTGCAGCCCAAGTACAGACAACTGTCAGCTATACTTAATTATACTAAATATGTCCCAAATGGGTTTATATGAGTATAGGGATTTCAGGCTTGTTAGGGAATATGATCATATCCCAGTAAAAATGTGCAGGCATTAGGTATCCTTCCTGGTTTTCACAGTATGGAGCAGGTTTATTTGTCTCTAAATGGCATTATCAGATCAAATTGACATTAAAATCGTGCATGGGGAAGTAATGAAAGGTGTGTCGCCACCCTGCCGTCACTAGGGGGAGCTACTTGTTTTGTTAGTCGGATGTTGCGAGAAGCAGGGTCGCAGGAGACTAGACGCTATGGCATCGTCCAACATTTTCTCCAGAGTTTGTGCAGCTGTGAAGTTGCTGTAACTCAATACAAAGGTAAGACACAAGGGCGCTTTTGCTCTATGTCAGCTTTGACATATTGAAGTAAGCTCACCGAGAAAGACAGGCGTGGTTCAAGTTGTCTGCTCCATGTCTGAGCACTGTCTGGAAGGGACAGGTGTGGCTAGCTTGTAAGCTAACGTGTTAGCTTGATTAAATACAGTTAACGGTAGCTGCTGTATTTGAATAAGCTAGTGTCAGTCGTTGGAAGCTAACCTCAGTTAACTAACTCGAAAATTACGTTAGCTTTTTGCCACATACAATATCCATATAGTAGCTAAGCAAAGGATATCTCTCCAGCTAACTCTTAACTTGACACGCAAGTAACGTTAGGTGTTAGCTAAGCTTTAACGTTAGGTGGTTTGGTTTGTTTATAATCGACACGTTAGTAATGGCAATAGCTGGTTATTCAGGTGCAGCCTTCAGTCAGCTGTCCGGCTGTGTGTCCAGGTGGGAGCGCCGCTCAGTGTTTCCATGGCCGTCGGCTGATGTGCGAAGCGATGCGGCACCACTGGCTGCTCCTTGGGGCTTGCGGCTGGGTGCTGCTCATCCTCATGTTTGTCAGCAAGTTCATCAGCTTCAGAGCTGTAGATGGTAAGCTGTTGTTTCTTATGTGGATTACTACAGACTGATAAAGTTATAGGAGTTAAAATGTTCAACCTGCTCTAATATGTTATTTTCAGACTATGGAGAGAGGGTTGGTGGTCAGAGTTGGACAGTGCCAGGTGCCAAGGTGGTTAAAACCATCCCTGTATCCAGCCCAGAAAAACCTGTTCCAAAGCCATCAGATCAGGTGACTAATACAGCTGTTTACGAATTGCACACAGTTAGTGCCTTAATTTGAAAGTCATACACTTTTTCATCTGTGATATTGCCATCATATCAAAAACAAGGAGTCACATAAGTGTTGTGTGTGTGTGTGTGTGTGTGTGTGTGTGTGTGTGTGTGTGTCTTAGCCCTCAGCAGTACCTACAGTTGCAGACTGGCAGTCAGTTGCTGACAAGCGAATCGAGCTGCTCTCAACTGTATGTAAGAACAGCAGCCTCAGGAATTTGACTCACGTCTCCATCAGCAAGTTTGTCCTGGACCGCATCTTTGTCTGCGACAAACACAAGATCTTGTTCTGCCAGACGCCTAAAGTGGGCAACACACAATGGAAGAAGGTCCTCATTGTGCTCAATGGTAAGTGTAGACTGGATGAAGGTAATAGCAATGCACATTTACTATAATGATAAGGAATGGCTGATAAGCACCGGCTGTGATTTTATGTGTTTGCTGTACACAAATTGGTAAAGCATGACAGTAATGTTCTAAGAAGTAAATGACACTTAATGATCGGGGGTCTGTTTGTTTCGTTAGCTAATGAAGTTAATGTTTTGTTGGCAGGAGCATTCTCCACTGTGGAGGAGATTCCAGAAAACCTCGTTCATGACCATGAGAAAAACGGCCTGCCCCGCCTCTCTTCACTGACGCCACAGGAAATAACTTACAGGTTAGTTTAGAGTTAATCAACAATAGTGTAAAAATGCGTGCTGTATGCTGTTACACTTCAACCAGTAAAGACAATTCTTACTCCTTAATCCGTGTTCTGTTCCTCAACAGATTAAGCACCTACTTTAAGTTTTTCATTGTGAGAGATCCATTTGAGCGCTTGATTTCTGCGTTCAAGGACAAGTTTGTGAAGAACCCACGCTTTGAGCCTTGGTACAAACATGACATCGCTCCAGCCATCATCCGTAAGTACCGCAAGAGCCACCGCGACAGCACCCTTGCTGCCTCCGGCCTGCACTTTGAGGACTTTGTCCGTTACTTGGGTGATGTAGAGGGCCGTCGCCGCATGGACCGACAGTTTGGTGAGCACATTATTCACTGGGTGACCTATGCAGAGTTGTGTGCACCCTGTGAAATACACTACAGCGTGGTTGGCCACCACGAGACACTGGAGCAAGATGCCCCCCACATCCTCAAAGCGGCAGGCATCGACCAGCTGGTGTCCTACCCCTCCATTCCTCCAGGCATCACCCGCTACAACAGGACCAAGGTGGAGCACTACTTCTCAGGCATCAGCAAGCGAGACATCAGGCGTCTCTACGCACGTTACCAGGGTGACTTCCACCTGTTTGGTTACCCAAGCCCAGACTTTCTACTGAACTAAAATGATTAACACTGACTAAAAGACATGTTTTCATATAAAATCCTCTCAACATCTTCGGTTTACTGAGACAGAGGTGTATCGTAGCTGACTGTGTGCCACAAAACTGGAACACCTGAAAGGCTTGTATGCAGTAGATCGCACACTGTAATGTCTTTGTTCTTATTTTAGCCACTTTTGTTGGAATAACTGACAGGTTGTTGCGATGTTGACTATATTCCCAATTGCTGAAAAAGTGCTGCCTAATATCTAAATATTTACCAGTGCTGTCACGGAGACGGGAGCTGTAACTGGTGAGCGTGCTGTCAGAAAACCGACGGTGCCGTGATGCGGCGAAGAGAGAAAGAAAGTGTAGCTGTTGTGAGTTCATCCATAGTGAGATTCAGCAGTGACAAAAGTTGCAGAATTCATCACATTGTGTGGAGAAAGGTCAATATAAAGTTCAGATACAGGTACAGGACAGCTGGAGAACACGTTTACTATCTTATATTTAATGTTTATGACTGAACTATATTTCAAAGAGGCGTACTCTAATGCTAGGGATACAGGCCCGTTACCCTGTAATGTAGCTATTATATTGCACTGTATGGATCACCTGTTTCAACGATTCATCCTGTCAACGAAAGCTCTGAACAATGCTTTGCGTTTTGACATGTTGTGTCGAATGTGTCTTTTCTGTACTCCTTGCTAGCATGCTAGACATACACGAGGATGAGTCTGTATCAGGGATGCAAAACTTATTTGGACAAGGAGAGTGAATGGCAAGAATATTGGACGGACTGACTTGACATTTTTGTGACCATTTTTCATTGATGTTTTTATGAGCTACAAATCGGCATTAGCATTTTATATTTTTTTACCATTCAGTTTTGCTTTATGCAAGGCATGTTAATGTCTTGTACTCTTCAAATGTCATGAAATAACATCAAAATGGTCAAGAAAACTACCTTTCACACTGAAACAAAGACCTCGTCGTGCCCTGATTCATACTGTAGCCATTGTTCTGGTTGCTCTGCCTTGTTGACTCGTATATTCGGCCGTTTTCGGCACAGGAACGTTGAAGGAAAGATGGCACTGGATTTTAAAGGATCATTTTTCTATCAGAAATGTACTGTGTAAATGTTCTTAACATGACTTGCAACTCAACATTTGTATTACATGTTGCTATTTATAATATTAACTTGCTGACTAGTGGCACAAAACGTGTCTTGGTTGTAAGACAGCGAGCACCTGGTGACCTTTTGGACAGGTGGTCGTGATACAAGGACAACACTAGTTAGTAATAAAGTTCTATGTGAAACAAAAGAACATGTTGTCAAGTTTTTACTTTTTTATGTGTGTATTACCACAAGTTTTTCCTGAATTCAGGTCTACCTTTCACAAATTGTTCAGATTGTTCCAACCATTAGTTTCTTTTCCCTTTTAACAGTAGGGGACGACTTGCTGCAATAATATCAAATATCCACAAGGTGGCAGTAAACCATTTAAAATTTGACTACTTAGTCATCACAAACCATGTTGAACCCTTTGACTAAATGTCACCACACAGGACTGTTGAATTGAACCATAGGAATAAGGGCAAAACAATGTCTTCATAGTCATGTGTCAGCAGCAAACAGCAGGTGGAGAGGGATTTACATTGGTCAGTGTCGTCCGTAAAAGCTTACCTTATGGCAGATGGATTTAAGTTGATTTACGGAGCTTAAGCATTAGTTAAGTGTCTTAAGTATAACCTTGAGTGGTAAGGCTCTGCTCTGCTTGCGTGTGTGTGTGTGTCTCCCCACTGCCAGGTTACTTATCTCATCTTGCCTGACTGGTTTGTCCTGCCGTGTGATTTGAATGTGGAGTTCAAGTTTGTTTAACCAACAGATTAGCTTTGTCTGTTTTGAACATTTCACGGTGGATTTGTGATAAATAACTGAAATGTCGCAGGTGAACATTTTTCCTCTCTGCAGTGGACCTGCTCGTCCTCTTATTAACACACTGCTTCCTGTTTTGGTGTTGTTAGTAAAGATCTACTACTCAGCAGATAGTGTATACTACACTACAGTATATAGCTATATACCTCTGGGTGTGCTGCTGACAGGGCCTGTAAAGAATTCAGTATCCTGTACATTGATTTGCCCTGATGGGAAGCTGAGGGTGCACCTCAGGTTGAATACAGACTGCCTGCTTGGACTGAGCTCTAACAATTTCATATTATCATTAGGGAGGTAATTTCTATCAGAAATATTCACAGAGAGTGATCCTGCAGACGAATGCTGCAAATTATCAAAATACTCAAATGAATAATAAATATTATATTGCTATATATCACCATTTGGAGAGGTTTAAAAAGACTGTATTATAGATTTGGCTTCAGGAAGCATATTTGTTCCTCTGTCCCATGCTGCTCCCCAGACTCCACTGCTCTAACATACACAACATCACCCCTGTGATTGCTCACTTGCCACACCCATGATTACCAATATTGACAGTGAAGCCTCACATGCGCATGTCCATAAAGATGCTGTGTGGTGGGGGGTCCGCTCCTGTCTGCCTCCATTTATCTTACCTGCTTTGCAGCATGTATGAATTGTATATGTGCGGATATGCAGGCTGATATGAGAGTGTGCAGTCGGTGAGAAATAGTGCATTAAAGCATTTAAAAAATCTCGGTGTCCATGCTTGATAATATTGAGGCCCAGCCCTTTTCTTTCTGTGTGAAGCCGACCGGCTTCCTGTGTTTGTGCGGTTCTCAATCAAAGCTGCGTCAAGTTAGACAGAAGCAGGCAGGATGAAAACGGAAATCATCCAATTTTATCATCAACATAAGAGAAAATTAGACTTGCACAAAGTAACAGAACAGCTAGGTAACTTCATGATAAAATTCCTACCAGGAAAGCAGCTTGATATGAATTGCATGGGCTTTTAAAAACTATGTCAAAATTGTATTTGGTGTTTTTCAATGTATTCTTGTGTTCTTGCTCAAAAAATCAGCTCGAGAGCTTTGCTTACTAATTGATGTAGGCTACAGAAACAGATTTGTTATACTAACTATAATCAGCAAATGAATAATGATATATGGCTAAAGATTAAAAGTAGTTCAAATTAACCCTACCTTTAGCAGCTACAGCATTAAAGTGATGCTTACACAGTCTTGCATCATTAACTATAATCTAGTACTATAGTATAACACTCCAACACAGCTCTGCACAGTGAGCATTTTTACTTTTGATCTTTAAGTATTTTTTGCTTGTAGTCCATTTCTTTAAATAAAATGTTGAAAGGAACTTTTACTTGAGTGTTTTTACACAGTGGTATTGCTACTTCTTCCTATATTTAAGATTTGAATACTAATACACATGGTCATGAAAAAAGCAAACAAACAAGCAAAAACAATTATTATATTATTTAGATTAACATTTAATTCATATTCAGTGTAATCCTATATCCCAGTTGCTTGGAAACAATAAAAGTGGTGCTTTTATTCTGAAAGCCTGTAGCGGAAGTTTAGCTTTCCGGGCTAGCTTGACACCAGTGGCACGAGCAGGGAGAGAGCGGACAGGGAGCCCGCTGCTGCCACCTCAACATGGAGTAGCGAGACCCCTGCATTTACTGCTAAGAAGCGGATCCCACAAAGAGGAATACGCGACGGCCTCTGTCTAGTTTATCCGCCGACGAGCCCGCAAATGATACAGCAGCAAATATTTTTAGATATCACAAAGGAAAGCTCGGCTTTTATTTGAAAGATGGCGAACGACTCTCCAGCTAAAAGTCTAGTAGACATAGACTTGGCTTCATTGCGGGTGAGTGCTGCCGAACCGAGCCTATGTGTGTTATTTTTTTGTTGTTTTGCTCCCTTTTATTTCACGTTGCTCGATAAAACACATGTCCCTCAGTGTGGCTTATATGAGCAAGTTCTAACCTGTCCTCCAATGTCCCTTCTTGTTAGAGCTGAAGTATTGAAAATGACCGCTGAGCCATAGCGAGGTGTTGCCAGTGTCTGGTTTTCCTTTGTTCGAGATGCATTTGGCATGTAGGGTAGACCAGGGCGCAACAGCTGGCTCACAGTGCACAATGTTGTTCATGAATTAAATACATTAACATCGATTTTTATTTAACCTGAAACGCATTTCTCCCCTTTTTCTTTTCAGGATCCAGCTGGGATATTTGAATTGGTGGAGGTAGTTGGAAATGGCACCTATGGACAAGTATACAAGGTTGGTTGGAGGCGCAGTGCATGGCCTGTCCTGTTTTCACAGTGGAGGCTCAGCATAGCCAATGTTTTTTTTTTATTCTTATCCAGTCTGGGAACAAAGGATCTGACATTAAAAAACATTGCTCAGATGCAGATGATGCTACCAGACCACACCACTGATGGTTGAAAGAAACAGATGTAATATTAGACTTTCTGCTAAGAGTAGTTTGTTTTTGGTATACAAGTCTGATCAGAGCCTGTAAATTGTGCAGCTGGGAGTGTGTGTAAAGAGTGAATCAGACAGTCTACAGTCTGATGCATCACCAATCTTACATCACCTGTCTTGCTGAAAAGTGGGTGAGGAGACAAGGATGAAGAAACGATATCTGTCACCAGACTGATCCTGCTGACCTCACATTTCTGTATCTGTCTGCAGCTCCTTCATCTTTATTTTATTTTATCTTTTTAAACAAAACCAAAATTCATATCCTGTTTAAATCAGGACTTTTCCACTTCAGTGGATGGGAATCCCACTCTCTGGGCCATCTGCTCTTGGTGTCACATTTCTCTGTTGAAAATTAACATTGCGGCTGTTGAAAGACATTGCCAAGGAGGGAGAGAGACAGCGAGCGCTCGTGCTGAAGTCAAAGATGTGGCCGTCGTGTTTGGTGGAGGGTTGGCTTTGGATTTGGAGAGTCATTTGTCCTCAGCTAATGTAATGGGCCTTGTTTTGTTGTTATTGTTGCAGCTAGCTCGTCCATTTTGTTGCTCACTTCTATATATACGATGTGCTAAGATTTGTTAAGCACGGCACAGACTGTTAATAGGCTAGTACCAGCAGGCTAGCCAAAAAAACATCAATTTGCTTGTGCACTAAGCAGAAAGCTAAGCTGAGTATTTAATTCTAACAGCCCACAGTGCTCCAGTGACCTGCATTCAATCTCCCAGCGCACTGAACTCCCAGAATCTGCCCCCGCCTCTGCTCACACTGCGAACCGCACCAACCCATCTGCATGCATGCGCTCATCGGATTCACCACACCTGAAATCAGCCCTGTGCAATGTAGAGAGGATGAGCGGATGATTGTCACTAGGAAGTGTGATGCTTGCGTGCTATCTTCCCACCAGATGGTTTTGAGCCGGGCGTATGGGACGGAGAATTACTGCTTCTCCCTCTTTTTGTCCCTTTAATCTCTCGCTCCATTCACTGTCCAATGTTAATTCTATTTGCGAATGCTGCTGTGTGGGAATGGAGCTTGTACAAGAGAGGGCTGTCAGATTAGCCTGCAGTTGACACAAAGACATGGTCCTAACAGCCTGCACGAGATAAGCCAAACTGTCTGTAGTGAAGTCATTGCTCACTGTACCCTCATACTGAAGCTTGCTGCAATGGCCTCCTGTCGATCAGCTGTCGATCAGTAAATTGCCTGTCATGTTAACAAGTCAAATGAGCATGTGGCCTGTGAGCATGTGCAGTAGGGTGGTGGTGTGTGGTGGTAGAGGGAGGGTGAGGGGGGGAGGTGGTCGAGGGTGGCTGCAACTGGTAGAAGAGCAGCTGTCCACTTCCAGACAGAACCTGCCCAGCACACTCACAAAGCTGAGTTTGTCTCCTCACTCTTTTTTTTTTTTTTTTGGGGGGGGGGGCGGTGTCTCTCAGTCAACTCAGTCAGTCAGATCCACAGAAAGGAGGTGTTTGTCTGCAGGATTTCAAACGCCAACCGACTGAATAATCACAACAGCCCCCCCAATTGAAAACGGGGTGGAGTTCCTTCTCCCTCTGAGGCTTTTTCTGCTTTGTCAAGCACTTGGTCACAGTTTACAAGGCCCCTTTTAGATAACACAATGTGACCAAGATTCTTTCCTCTTTGATTTGTGGTGACTTTTGATTCCTTGGAGGCATTTTATTTTGTCTGTTATTTAAGGCAGGCTGTAGAAATCTGAAGGTCTGGTCTTGTGTTGAATTAAAAGTTAGATTTCACAATAAGAGTCAAGTGCAGTTTTTGCATTTATATTTTGCTTTTGACAGCCTTACAATAAGCTGATTCATAATGTAATCATCAGTCACTGTCTTATAACTCATCCATAAAGATCCCACTATAATCTGGAGATTATTTATTGATACTCACAATTGTTTTTGAGGACATTCTGGCGCAAAAGGAGATACTTGTGTTTAAAAACAGCATCTACACTCGAGGTAGTGAAATGATAAATTCCCCTGCCTCTTGGACCCGTCAAGCTCTGACAGCTGGCTTGAATGTCTGGTCAGATTTGTAGCCTTGTTCACTTACACTTTGATCAGATAGTTCCTGATTTAAATCATTATCTTGGCAATTGTAGACTGTATTTTATTAGACAAACTGCTGCTTTTGTTTAAACATTTAACATTTGTTAGATGTAAAACTTGACGTCTATTTCTAGAAACAAAATGTGTTGTTTTGGTGTTGATACCGAGACTCATCTTTTTCATTTTGGCAATAGTATTGAAAAAAGTCAGACAATACCTACTGCGATAAAGACCTATTAATGCTGGCCAAGGCTAAAATCCCACAAAAATCTATTTATGTATCCCTGCAATGTTGTTCTACTTCCAGCTTTACATTTTATCCCAGAAAATTAAAGAACGGAGCTGCTCTCTAAGACCTGAAATGCCATGTCAAGGTTCTTGTGGCCATGCTGTGCTGCTGGCTCTCTCGCTGGACTCTGTGCCAAGCGGGCAGCCGTTGCCCCTGGAGGGGCGCCAGATTACAGTCAACTTCTGAAAACACAGCACAGCAGAATTTGACTGACGGCCATAATGAAAATTTCGTTATAGCTAAAAAGCCCCTTTTTAAATCACTTGATTTTTGCTTCAGCCAGCTGGTTGAAAGGAATGGAAGCCCGGATCTATAAGCAGATTGAACTCACTTGTGTATCATGTTATCACTAAGGTGATTAATCAGATTGAAAAGTGCTGGTGTCATAGACTTGTAGGCCATAAAGAAAATTTATTGCAACATTACCGCATTATTTTGATTTTTTTTTTTTACCAGTAAAAAGCTATTGCTTGCTCCGTAGCTGCAAGAGCAATAATCTCATATTAAATCTGTGGCCATATTCATCACTTAAGTTTAAAATGGTGCGGAAAAATCTGAGCTATGTCATTGGTGGAGCTGACACACTGTATAAGACCATATAAGTCTTAAGTTGTTTTAAAATAATGCATTTGGATCCACGCTCTTAGAAAGCACTGCACAAAGAGATTCTCTCTGAGCTTCTCCCCCTCCCACACTCTTTATCAGTTGGCCCTGGACCAGCTGGCTCAGTAGACCCATCTCAGGTGCCTCACACTGGATGTACGGATTAAAAAAAAGAGAGAGTAATGATAACACAGAAGAAGACATAATTCCTCAAATTGTGCATGGTATGCAGGGAAGATTCCCTCTGCTCTACAGAATGGCCATATATAGTCAGGCCTGAGGCAACAGAGCCCCCACTGACCTGCCTCCCTGCCTGCTATGCATCCGTGGGGCGTGCCAAGGCTGTGCCCACCAGTATTTTCATACTGTCACGTCTATGGTTGAACTGACTGGATGCGGTGGTGTCTCTTTGGTGTGGTGCCAGCACTCACTGACAATCAGCAGCAAGGTAATGTGGGTGAATACTCACCAAGGCATAAGCACCAAATAAAAGGATGATTTTTTTTTTTTAAGTACCCTTATTTGTTTTCTAGTAGATGATGTCATTGGATGCTTTCAAAAATGAAGACAAATGAGCTAATCCAAGAGCAGCTCGTACTATGGCGCTAAAGCTCAGCAGCTCCTCCTTTCCCAACCTCCATCTCCTTCCTTTGTTTTTTCTCCCCCAGCCTTAGGGGCAGCCTCACCCCTGCCCTCAGGACAAGACGGGCTGTCCTCGGGGGGCGAGCTACGCCTGACAGGCGCACAGGGTGGGAGCTGCCGCTGAACAGGGAGCGGAACCTCTTGTGCAATCTGTTAAATGCCTACCAGCGCCATATGGTGCTGGGCGAGACTGGCGCTTACCTCAAGGCAGTGGTTGTCGGTGATTAAAGCAACAAGGTGCTTTGAATGTTTGCTCAAAAATGTAAGAAATGGGAGATTGTGGATTTTATAAAACAGGCTGGTGCTGCAATCTTTTTATGCAGACTTCAAACAAGCCAAAGAGGCTCCTGGTTGCTGTGTGTGCATCAGCTCAGCGCACGGGGGCTGGGAGATCTGTGACTTCGCTTGAGCCCAGATCGACCCCTGTGGTACTGCATGTAGGGTATCCAGACTTATTGTCCTGTAAAAGAGCCAGGCCTTTTACCACAGCTTGCTTTAGAGTCGGGATTATTGTATAGGATACTGAATTATTCAGTTGTTATTAATAATTATTTGCACATTGATTGTTTTGTCTACAGAAAAAAATATGTAATGTAGATGTAATAAAAACAAGCAGATTTTGAACTTAAAATCCTGATTATTGAATCTATTAAAAATAATTTAGATTATCATTTAATATATAGGACTAAATCCCCCTTTTCTCCATTTCTCTAGTAATGACTGGTTAATTGCAGAATGGTGAATTAGATGCTATTACTGGACCTTGTAGCAGTGGAGGCCTTGCCTACCCGCCTGGGTGCTGATTGGCTGTGTAGCTTTTAGGTCAGAATCCGGGTGGTTGAATGTGTCCCCCATGCTGCAACAGGGGCCAGGGTCCTGTATTGTGTCCCACTCACGCTCTTTTTCAATTATTCACTCTCCGAGTTTACATGCAGGCTCGTACGTACATTCGTCAGCGCCCTTCTTGAATAGTGAAGAGGCGTAATGTGTGAAACACTTGGAGCTCATGTTCAAGCGCTGAATGTCAGACACACACACACACTCCTCCACTTTGCATCCTCTCCAGCTAACACAGTGTGCATCTCTTTTGTCCCCATCTCCCCCACAGTGACCCTCTCCCTAATGGGTGTCACAAGACCCGCAGCGTCCCCTGACTGGCCACGCTGCCTGAACAAAACTCTCTGTGTTTGTCTCTCCGTGCGTCTGTGTGCGCAGCTCATTGAGGCACCTCATTACCCGAGCGGTGTTGAGATGAGACACAAAGGTGCTGGCAGACGAGACAGTCTCTCGCTTGTCCTCCGGTGTCTTCACCGAGTCGACGGCTCTTTTCTCGTCACGATCACATTACCTGAATAATTCTATTGTTTTGATGTGCTAATGTTCCGGGACAAGTAGATCCTCTCGTGTAATTGGCACATCTCAGTCCACATCAGGGACGGGATTTTCTCCAGAGTAAACTCCCCGCGCAGCTTGCTTCCATTCTTACCACATATAGTTGAAAATCGTTTCTGAGACAAAGCCTCTCGTTTTCATGTTATTTTAATGACATCATACCAGGGCTCACATACTTCATCAAAGTTTACTGCATTTGCTTATTGCAGAATTTCTACTTTCACACCCTTCAATTGTTATTAATTCCTGTTTTGTCATGAGAGGCTCCAGCGTGCAGCTTTGATCCGTTAGAGCTGCCAGCTGCTGCACTCTGATCAATAGATGTACAGTCACATCAAACCGGCCTCCTCTGTCAGACTCTTATTCAGCTTTCCCTGTGTGCTTCCCCTTCCCATTCACACGTTTTCTCTGTCTCATTGCGTGCCTCCTTGTCTCAGCTTCTCTCCTCGTCTCTCCGCTCGCTGTCTTTTATCCTCCCTCCACCCGCATCACCGTTTCTCTCCTCTTTGCATCTTTGTCTTTGGCACTTCCATCCTTACAATCTCTGGGGTGAGCTGGAGTGGAGGCAGCAAGGCCAAGGCTAAGTGTGTGTGTGTGTGTGTGTGTGTGTGTGTGTGTGTGTGTGTGTGTGTGTGTGTGAGTGTGAGTGTGAGTGTGAGTGTGAGTGTGAGAGAGAGAGAGAGAGAATTGGGTCAGTATGCTGGTATGCAGCAGTATAAAGCGGTGGAGCCCAGAGAGGCAGGGGCAAGGCACAGCCCTGGCTGTCATGTGCTGCTGCTTACTGCTGATTGATCATTTCTCTCCCCGGCATTCATCTCATGTATGTTGAAGAAGTGTGCATCTGTGTGTGTGTGTGTGTGTAAGCAAGTCTTGAAATGGACTTGTGTTTATATGTGTTGAGTTTCTGCATCTGTCCGAAAGCTTCCAGAGGTAGATAAAGGTTGCGACCTGCCTGTTTTTCACTTTCTGTCCACTTACCTACTCACTCTGCCAGTTCAAATGTCACCTCAGATCTTCACATGACCCTTCGCCAGGGGTCATCCATCCCTCATTACCACAGCTCTACTACTACCTAACGCCTCACCACACACACACCTGACCTTTTGTAGAAGCAAACCACGGCACCCAGCAGTTCTCTCCCTCCCTCACTGTGTGAACTAATAATACGAAACCGAGTTTGTTTTGCACCTACATGGCTGGTTAGAAGGCACGTCGCTCAATTTAAGCACTCTGTTGTGCAATGGCAGCTTGCAGTGGATTGACCTGGTTAGAAAGCCAGCCAGGGTTTTTGAAATAGTTGCTAAGTGTGATTGATCGTGCATTAATGTGAAAGATGTAGGGAGGGAGAGGCTCTTTGTGTTCTGGTCAGTCAGGATGCAGTGGATACGAGCCTTGTAGGAAAGAGTATGGGAAGCAGTACTCCCCTGTTGTCCACACCGACTCTGTGGGCAGACCGCTGACGATACTGCTGAGCATTACTGCTCAATCCACCCTAAAACATGAATCGCTGGTTTCCTAACAGGACAACTGTTTTTAATTTATGCACATTACAAACCTGGATCCCCTCCACTAATGGTGAAACGTTGTGGACATTTGTGACAGCACCTGAGGTGTGTTTTCTTTAACTGGCACCGTGGGCACAGTTTCTAGTTTATACCTGCTTGTGAAATAATTCTCATTTAATGGGAAAGTTCACTTTCTGCTAACCCCTTATGTCAGCACTCAGTTTAATAGAGCACCTCGCTCATTGAGCTCCTAGTGTTGAGTGAGATTTCTCCACAGCACTGTTAATTGAGCCCTCGTAGAATAGTGTATTTTGTTTTAGGGTAGATTTTAACATAATGTCTCCGGCTCTGTAGGCAGTAAGTCAGTCAGTGGTTTAGTGCAGAGCTGGAGAGAGGCCAGCGGCACATCTGGCCATGGTTAAGAGGAGCTGTGATGGAGGAGTGGAGATGGAGGCCAGGGAGGGCTGAGTGATAGCTCAGTGCCTCAGATAACCCCTCCACAGCCACGCCTAGCTGGCTGCTTCAAGAGGCCCTTCAGGGCCTGACTGCAGCCCTCCTGTGACTGACCCATACCCATTCAAGGATCAGAAAACGTAGTTGTCAACAGTTTTATAATTTAGGAAAATGCTTAACATTCGCTTTTTCCTGCTTCTCAAAATGTGAGGATTTTCTTTTTTATATCATTGTAACTCGAATATCTTTGTTTTGGATTGCTGATCTGACTCGACCTTTGGCTCTTCGAACTTCTCACTGTGTTCTGACATATTTTAGCCTAAACAATGGATCAGTTGATCATAAAAATAAGCAACAAATTCATCAATAATGAAATTAATCATTAGTTACAGTGCTATATAGGACAGCTGGCCTTAAAAAAAGCAGAGAGCCTAAATTGCTGTCATGTGGTCAAGCAGGGGAGTGTCTTTACTTACTTTGATCCCTCTTCATGTAACCAAATGATCCTTGTTAAATGTCATTGTGGATGAGAAGAGCGTCATTTACAGCTGAGAGGGCTTGAAGAGGTCTCCAATATCCATAATAAGTTAATCTTTGTGTAGTTGTGTAGCTGTAAGGATCCAGCCTTGTGTGGTGTGAGCTCTACCAGCAGAGCCACATGGGCACCCAAAATGATTGATGTATTAATTGAGGAAATACTCTCTTAAAAGAGACTTTTAAAATGGTTCATTTACGCTCACATTGAGAGAACATGGCTGAGAATTATACTGGGTCTGATGTTGACTTTGGTCCTGATTCTGTTTGCCAGTTCCTCCTAGAATAACTTAGTTAATAGTAGATTTGCAGGATCTATTGAGGAAACTTGGCAGCACCCTTCCTCCAAATATAACTTTCCAAAAACTTCATTTGTACTGATCCACATCATTTGTAATGACTCGTGCACTATAGTGTCAACCCCAAAGTACCTGCTCCGAGTTTTCCTTATTTCAAGGACAATGGATGGATGGTGGGAGGGGATAAAAGCACGCCAGGGAACTTGTGTGTGTGATCCAGGCACTCATCTCATTACTCATGTCCTAATGTTGTCTAACCTCAGTTGTTTTGTGGTATTGAAATGCAATAACCTTGTGGCCTAGATAAACAAATCTCCACCCAGAAGTTGAGAGACATTTGGGTTTATACGACCATAAATCCTTCAGGCTCACAGAGGAGGAATCACAGCAAAGAACACTTTGCACATTCATATCCTCACCTCCCAGTATCTTCCAAATCAAGTCTGTAAATCATAAAGAAACCCAATTTAAACAGGCATTTTTGATAAGCTGTCATAGGTTTTCATACATTTACTAAGGCGCTATCTGCTGTAAAATTGTAAGAATTTAAAGTTTTGGTTTATTGACAGCCAAAACGGAGATTGATGGCATTGTTATTGAGTTATCTAGATGGCCTCTCTGTGACTCTATGTTGGATCAAAGAAAGCTTTGTCTCAAAATAGTATTAATTTAAGGCTGAAAGCTGGAGAGCAGAGACAGAACTGGCTTCTTGTTTCTTCAGTGTCTTTGTCAATGTCTCTTTATTGCCCATATTTGTGACTGACAAAGCGAAACCAGTCATCCTATATGGACAGTAAAATATGACATTTAAGCTCTACAGGTGCAGTGTTTCCACTCGGTTTTATGGGGTTTGTAGGTACAAACAAAATGGTGATTCTTTCAGGATATTACTAATGTAAGGTTTTTAGTTACTAGAAAATTCCAATAACATATCACATATAATACTCTTCATACGTATGCTTTATTCTTTTTAAGCACCAGATTTGAAGAGGTGTGTCTGCATGACCGGATTCATCTGCAGAGGGACAATGATAGTGGAGAAATGATGTTGAAATGAAGGATAGTCCTAATGCAGGTGGGTGTGAGGTTACACCTGTGACCTGCGAACCCAGCAAAGACTGCGTCAGCGCCAGCCGCTGGTACGTGGGGAGCTGACGGCCGTAATGTCAGCGTCAGTGTTGTTTTTGTAGCGGCGACCCCTGGGATCAAAGTGAAGAGGATTAAAGGCATTGTAAAGTGTCCCTCTTATCCCCCTCTCCTGCCCAGTGAAAAGAGAGGGCCCCTAAGCCAGCATGGCTTTTATTGTCATAATCCATACAGTTTCAATTGACTATGGAATGCACTGGCTAAGATGATGGTGTTGGTGGGGGGGTGTCCATGTATGGGACTTAGTTGTGCTTTTACATGTGTCCTCCTCCTCCAGCCATGCACAAATGCACAGTGTATTGGCGTGTGTGTGTCTGATACAGTGGCTGCAGTGACCAGCACAGTCGCACTGTCTCACTGCAGTGTTGTCCTAGAGAAGAATGGGGGGAATACCCGTACCCATCCGGGCCAGCTCCCAAAAAAGTCCCATGTTTTATCTCCTCTCAGAGTTGGGGGTAGGAAGGAGGGGTGGGGGCGGAGAGAGGCCTCTATTTCGGTCCTTTGTTTATGTAAGGAGTGGCACGGGGGTGTTAGGAGAGCAGAGAAGTCTGGGAATGTTGGGTCTATATAGCTTGGGAATAACATGTTCATCTGTGCTGTGTACTGTATATAGTAAGTTCATGTAGGGTGTGGGATACATGTGTCTTGAGATTGGGATCTTTGTGGATAGGAGCAATTAAATAATTGATTTTAGTTGATTGATTGCCATGTGAAATATCAATTGACAATTTTATTTAAATTCATCTAAATTTCATTTAAATTCAGTATTCATTTGTTTGAGTAAAATAATTACAATTAGGAGTGCAACTACAAATGTTTTAATTATCAGTTAATTTGATCTGACGACATCATCCTGGGCTTTGTGAAATGCTGATTGACATTTTTCTGATTCGTTAATTAATGGTGAAAATAATTTGCATATTCATCTGTAATGAAAATAATAATTAATTGCAGCCCTACATACAGAGTGTATAGAAATCCAAACTGACAACTTGTAAATTGTGCATTTATATGCAACTTCCTATCACACACTTGAATGCATTTGCACTTTCTGGCAGTTTCTGGCAGTAATACGTGCACAAGCTCCCTTAGATCATTAATCATCACCCAGTTGACAGTTAATAACAGCACAACGAGTTTGCCATGTGGAGTGTGAGCGCTCACCTCTGTTTTGTTTCTTCACAGGGACGACACGTCAAGACTGGACAGCTGGCTGCCATCAAGGTCATGGACGTCACGGAGGTGAGGCTGAACTGTATATTGTTTCAGCTTGGACATCACAGTGTAAAGCATGTGCAGCGATCACTCTGTGAAGGCTGCAAAGTCATAAGGAAATAAAGGCAAACAATAATGAGATATAAAACAGTTAGCTTTACAGAACTTCAAGTGATGATGGCGCTGTAGAGGAATTTGATTTTTCAACCTCAGATTGATTTTTCTTTCCTGCCATTATATTATAAATACTGGTTTGTGTACTAAAAATGTAACATAGTCAAATGTGGAAATTAGATGCTCTTTGGGAACAAAATACTTGGAGATATTTGAGTCTTTGCTCTTATTATCTGGTTAATATTAGAAATCTATCATCATTCCATCACAGAGAAGAAAATGCCATGCTCTTTAATGAGTCCCTCACCCTCATAATAAACAGCAGGGGAAGGGCAGAGGCAACAGGATGCTTTTGAGTGAAGTGCGTCATTCATCGGCCAGCAGGCTGCCCTCAGCTGTGGGAGGTCCTGTCTGCAGATGAGAGAAGGCACACAACCACACATGCACACATGCCGAAACACAAAGCAGAGGGTTTCAGAGCAGCAGTGAAGGCCAGCGGGGCCAACCACCCACACAGCCATAATAATGATGGAGGAATATAGGCTTAATCATACTGTACACACACACACACACGCATATGTGCAGTATCATCTTCCCTGGGGGAGCAAAATCAAAAGTCATCAGCTACATTTCACCAATGCATCACTACCTTTTTTATAAGGACGCATTTAACACACACTCCCAACTGGTGTACCCCACAGTGATCACCATGAGCCTGACAAAGACTAGTGACGCAGAAGCTGATAGCCTCTGTGCCCTGACTTGTCTGCTGCCACTCCTCACACAAGCCTACGTCATGATGAATCAGTTATACACTCGACTGATTAGCTATCATGTGTAACCACCAGTACAGAGAATATTACCCAACTGTTTCCTGTTCTGTGTGACAGACACAAGGTGTGCCTGCCAGACATGTAGGAACTCACAGGCAACAATGCTTTTATTTAAAGAAAATCATTTGTCACATGAAGCACTGCTGAGAGGAAACCTGTTTTACCATATGTTACAGTGGAAAAAAACCCCAGTACTGCTGTTACAGGAGGCCACTGTGTTAGACAGCACTCTCCATCACCCTCATCAGAACATTACATGCACATTTGAAGGTCCCATATTTTATGTTTTATTTGAATTTTTGATCCATAAGAAGATATATTTGTGGTTTTAAAAACCGAAAACCATCTCAGTGTAGTTTTACATCTCCTCTGTCAGGCTTCTCTGTGGAGCTCTAGTAACAACAGGTCAGTGAGCCAGTCAGAAGAGAGGAGGCTCTGAGCCTCTCTTCTGATTGGCTGTTTGTTTTCTGAGTGATAGAATAAAATGATAAAACACTTGGACAAACCAAATCCTGCAAGGTTGGATGGTGGGTCCAGGTGGGCCGTGCTGGGGGCATGGCTGAGGGTGGTGACTGTTTACTTGTGACATCACAAAGTTGCAGAAGTCCTGACGGCTCGTTTTAAAGCTCAGTTTCTGAATAATGGCTGTGTGCTAATATAGAACCTCGACCTGCTTTATGATCAAAAAATGAGGGAAATCTCACTTTATACAGAATGGGACCTTTTAATATCTGCATGTATATTTAAACAGTACAACTTATGACAGAGCTTGGCTGTATTCAGTACCTAACACTGACTGATACTAGGCGTGTGCCTTTAAGATTAGCTTGTGCTAGTAAACTTCCCAGACAGCTATCATAACACATCATTCTGCAGCTAAGCCAGATTTTTATTAGCTGCTCATGGTTGACTGATTCATCATGTAACGTCTCCGCCATGAAACTGATGCAGCTCACCTGCTGAGGGACCTCACGCTGTGATTTTTTTTTTTTTTTAAGTTTAAGTGCGACTATCATTTAATTTGTGGGTATCAAACAGTATTGTAATCACAGTGTGTGTGAATAATGAGGCACAATTTGATGTGATATGACTACTTTTCGACAGCTTTCATTTAGAGCTGTAACAAGCTGTATTTGATTAACCAATAGTTTTTGGTAATCGGTGAGGTCATCTTATAACTGGTACCTGATGATCAGTGTGTTTTAGTGAGGCCATGTTGCACTCTCTCCTCTGTCCTGGCCCGTCCACAGGCGTGCTGGCTTGTCCAGTGCTACTCTGACCCACATTCTCATCTCTGCTCCACATTCTCAAATCCAAACACTCCTCTTCTTTGCCGCCGTACAGGCCTGAAGCTAAAAAAATGCCTTTCTACTTTGAGGATCTATTTTGTTATGTATTAAAAGCACTGTCCAATCCTCTGGTATAGTGTAGTCTGGACGATCTGGGCAGACAGAGGCTTTGTTGTTGTTTGTGTAGCTGCTGCATGCTGCTTTTTTAACAAACCGGTAAAGGCCATGTTTGTTTTTGTGGCTTTAAATGCTGTTTAATCATATTAGCTTTGTTTTAAGCTGCTGTTTTGTTATGTTGATCATTTTTGTCTTCTAAAAATGTCAAATGTAGCTTTAAACATCTGCTAACATATGGTCATGTTGGGTCTGGTGCAGATTTGTTTAAATTATGTAGTGTTGAAATGGGATTTTCTGTTGTATTTGTATCTTGTGTTATATCTTCTTGGATCACGCTTGAAGATTATGTTTGATCTAGTACCGCATATATGTCGACACATTTGTTTCGGCTCCATCAATTGACCAAAGCTCCACTCTTCCACTCTCTGACACACATCACCATATGATTGTGTCGGTCTCTCTCCCTCACCATGTGACTTGTGGCAGCGAGGCTTTCACAGTCGGGAGTGTGATAATCCAACAGCTGCACAGCAGAAAGGGGCTGGAAGGGGGAGTGGGAGGGTGGGGGGGGTGCGCACAACAGAAAGGCTTACGTCAACTCAAACGAGTCATGCA
Organism: Seriola dumerili; assembly: GCF_002260705.1. NCBI lineage: Eukaryota > Metazoa > Chordata > Actinopteri > Carangiformes > Carangidae > Seriola > Seriola dumerili. The sequence continues at coordinate 521,623 of NW_019175811.1, forward strand.
GCAGCAGTATGGCTGCCTGCAAAGACAGCCAACTGCCATTTTGCTATAGGTGATGCATTGCACACTAAACAACATATTAATATAGCACCTCTTTTTCCTTATTTCTCTATATTTGGTTGCTATGGTGACTTGTGATAATTGAAATAAAATCCCTGGTAATATAAAGAGGCAAACCTCCATATAGCAGTCTGCAGTGATAATAGTGTACAACCACCCCCACCTTTGGTCTCTGTCCCCCTCCTCCCACTGTACGTTCTATAGGAGAGGCCATGTAACCATAAAGCAAACCACTCGCGGGCTGATCCCTGCATGTGTTCAATTAGCATGTCACTGTTAATCATTGTCAAGTTGCTATTGGGTGCAAGCAGGGAGTTCACACTGCAGCTAGTTATGACCTTTTGCGAAGACGTGATAGTGGACAGGTTCGCTCCCTACCATTTGCACCAAAGGCCATTTCCAACAGAGACTAAACACGGCATGAAAGCTACATCTGGAATCTGATTTAGCTTTTAAACTCTACTTGAACCCACTGATTTCTCTGTTGAATTCTGTATCTACAGGGCCGTGGTGTCATTATCAGGCCTGTCTTTAAGTTACATTTGAGTCAGGTTATTCATCTTCCATTAACTGTACACTGTATACATGATATTTATTGTAAGTGTCAATTCAGAATTTTTAGCTTTCTCTGCAGCTCTAAAAACTCTATTCAGGATCATGTTAGTCTGTTACTTAAGTATATCTGTGGGGAATTTGCCATTGATCCAATGTGCATTTGTGTTTTCTTTTTTTTCTTTCTTTTTTTTTTTTTTTACAAGAGATTAATGATAATGGCTACTGTACACATCAACTCACAGTGAAACTCAGTCATGCATCATTAATCCCCAAACAAAGGAATCATTTGCCAGTAAGTGAAGGACTCATACTGCATTGTTACATTAGTCCTAGACATGAATAAGGCCTGGTCAGGCTGAGCTGCAACCGCGCCAGGGCGTTGTCGCATAGCTCCACACTTGCTTTGACCCTAAATATGAAAGTGGATTGATTTGGATGTGACATGAAAAGTCAGTCAAAGCCAAATGATGATTAAAGGCCGGTGCCCACAAAGTGATCATTGTATTTCATCAAAGATTTTCCAGAACGAGGACAAACAGCTTCTTTTTTAACTTGTGTTGTTTTTTTTGTGTGTCTAGGATGAAGAGGAGGAAATTAAACTGGAGATCAATATGCTGAAGAAGTATTCCCACCACAGAAACATAGCCACCTACTATGGGGCTTTCATTAAGAAGAGCCCCCCGGGACACGATGACCAGCTATGGGTAAGTCCTCAAATCCATCCAAGAAATTAAGGTTTGGTAAGAAGTATGCAAGGAAGAAAACATGTAGCAGCCCTATTTTTCTTTTCTCCCCAACCTCTTATTCTTACCAGTTCATACCAGTATGGTCTCTTTATCTTCAGGCAGGGTCGTGCATTAAAAAGTTATTTGTTTGGTCAGTTATTGTTGACTTATCTTCTGATGATTCATATTTTGCATCTGTTGTGTAGTTGGTGATGGAGTTCTGTGGAGCTGGTTCGATTACAGACCTGGTGAAGAACACCAAGGGGAACCAGCTGAAGGAAGACTGGATCGCTTACATCTCCAGAGAGATCCTCAGAGTGAGCTTCCTCTCCTCTCCTCTCCTCTCCTCTCCTCTCCTCTCCTCTCCTCTCCTCTCTCATTCACATCCTGTGTCTCTCTCCTCCTCAGGGTCTGGCCCACTTACATGCCCACCACGTCATCCACCGTGACATCAAGGGCCAGAACGTCTTGCTGACTGAGAATGCTGAAGTCAAACTAGGTGAGGGTAGCATAGATCTCACATCAGTGTTGATCAGCTGTTGTGCAGCTGAATTTGCACCTTTGGGACAGTCTTGGGAGAAATGTGGGTAAATCTTTGGCCCTCAATCAGAAACATGAGTCTTGGATCATAGTGTGAGACGAGTCTGAAGTATTTCTACACATGCAAAACCAAAGTTAAAGTTCATTTTTTTTCCCAATCAAAAGCCAAGCTAATCTGCTTTTTCAGGACTGTGTGGGTTGTGGTTTGTTCACACTGGCAAAGCAAGCAAACAACCCCACAGTTGAAATTATATTGTGATTCAAATGTTGCTAACCTCTGAATGGAGCGCGGTTTTACAAGAAATCATGTTTTACCAGCTGAGCCCGCCCACATAAAATCTGTGACTACAATTGGACAAATATGGAAATCGCTTATGTGAAATAACCAAAACTGTTCAAGTTTGGCAGAAGCTTGTGTGTTAATGTTCATGTAGGACCCCGTCACCGTCACAGAAAGAGACTGATTCATTAAGAAAAACAAAAAAACACAGTTTGACATGTGACGAACTTGCTTGTTAATATAACTCAGTCTATAGGCACCCTCAGTTGATTTCCACAGAACTAAATAAATGTAGAGCCACATTGATGACTGTGGCGACTCTCATTACTCTTCTCCAGTGGACTTTGGTGTGAGCGCTCAGCTGGACCGGACAGTGGGGAGAAGAAACACCTTCATCGGGACTCCTTATTGGATGGCCCCTGAGGTCATCGCTTGTGACGAGAACCCCGACGCTACATACGATTACAGAGTAAGAGCCCCCCCACAGAAGTGTCACACAGTGAAGCAGGTGTATTGTACCTGTGAATGTCTGGATTTGTCTGAGCGTGTGCGCCTGTTGTGGTTTTGGCTCACGGGCGTCGTCTTTCTCTTGCAGAGTGATCTGTGGTCATGTGGTATCACAGCTATTGAAATGGCCGAAGGAGCACCACGTGAGTTGTATAGAGTACATATATATATATATATATATATACTATTAGTGTTTTTGTGTTGGTTCAGTCTCTTTAATTCTTATTGATGCGTTTGTGCTTCCTCTGACAGCACTTTGTGACATGCACCCGATGCGTGCGCTCTTCCTCATTCCAAGAAACCCTCCTCCTAGGCTCAAGTCTAAAAAATGGTGAGTACCACCCAGAAGGATATTTTCTGTGTGCACATGAGTATTTCTATCCTTTCCAATGTCCTTTTTTTTGCCATAATAAATCCGCATATATTCAAGATAGGCCATAATATTTCCTGCTTGGCCTCTCTGTGTACTCTTGCGCATTTTTGATGTTATCTCTGACTTCAGACCAGGCGGCTACAGAGGCTTGAATCGTGAGCTCGGCTTTTCCTCTGTGCTTTGCTGCTGAGCTGAACATCTGTGGTACACCTGCTCTGGCAGACTCAGCCTCTCCTGGCACTCTCTGCAGAGCTGCTCGATGCAAATGCAGAAAGAAAAAAAAAAATCAAACCTTTGACTCTTTTTTTTTTTGTGAGTTGGCAGGAGGGCTGAGATGAATTTTAAAAAGTTCAATATTTTCTTTATAAAAACAGAACACAACTTAGTGGATTTGTTTTGTTGTTGCCATTTAAATTTTGTGTGTAACACTCTTGAACAGCAGCAGGTGCAATGATGATGATAATTTCATTGTACTGCGCCTCATATTTCACAGTTTCCGTGGTGTATATGCGATGAAAGGTTCAATGCTGCCTGTCCATGTGTATAAACCTCAATTTACACTGAGAAACCAGAGGCTGCTGTAACGCTGCGGAGTGTTTCAGAGACCTGAGTGCTGTTAGGACTGTTGGGTAATTTGAAATCGGAGCTTGTTTGTAGAAATGTGTTTTACTTAGGATCCCTGGGTGTGCTCTGTCCTTGTGTGGCTGAAATATTTGTCTGGCTCCCACTGTCTCTTTTCAGAGTTCACCCTCTCCGTCACGCATTGTTTCTTCTCCTCCACAATCCCCACAGGTCCAAGAAGTTTTTCAGTTTCATCGAGAGCTGTCTGGTGAAGAACTACACGCAGCGGCCCCCGACAGAGCAGCTGCTGAAGCACCCCTTCATCCGAGACCAGCCCAACGAGAGGCAAGTCCGCATACAGCTCAAAGACCACATCGACCGCACCAAGAAGAAGAGGGGAGAGAAGGGTGCGTCTGGCTCTCTGTGTCCAATCACTTCATCTCTTCTCTGTGTCATTGTCACAGAAAATATGTACAGTAGATAATATCATGTCGGCTGCGGTGAGTTGCTCTGAGTGACTTCTTCATTTACAGATGAGACGGAGTATGAGTACAGTGGGAGCGAGGAGGAGGAGGAGGATCCCCCAGAGCAGGAGGGTGAACCAAGGTAGGATCTAGTACTCGCTGCACCTCCTAAAAACCAGTACTTGTTAAAAGGAAGCCCAGTCCAATCTAACCCTTCTGTCCCTGTTCCTCCCCCCGTCATCCAGCTCCATCGTCAATGTGCCAGGTGAGTCCACCCTGCGCCGCGACTTCATCCGCCTGCAGCAGGAGAACAAGGAGCGGTCAGAGGCGCTCCGCCGCCAGCAGCTCCTACAGGAGCAGCAGCTCCGGGAGCAGGAGGAGTACAAGCGCCAGCTACTGGCTGAGAGGCAGAAACGAATTGAGCAGCAGAAGGAGCAGAGGAGGCGACTGGAGGAGGTAGGATGATGTTTTTTTTGTTTTTTTTCTAGGGCTTGGTCACAGATCTCCTAATCAAACGAGAGGAGAGCTGAGGCTGATGCTGGCAAACAAAAAGATCAGACCGCTGAAAGTCATGTTTTTGTTGACAGTTTTTTAAAAATATATTTCCTGTGTGCTGTCCCTATAGCAACAGCGCCGTGAACGGGAGATGAGGAGGCAACAGGAGCGTGAGCAGCGTCGCCGCGAGCAAGAGGAGAAGAGGCGTATCGAAGAGATGGATCGTAGACGTAAAGAAGAGGAGGAGCGCCGGCGGGCGGAGGACGAGAAGAGAAGGAACGATCGTGAGCAGGTCAGTTTTAAAATATTTCTACTTAAAATGTCTAAGTGAGGAATCACATCAGGTATACTAGATCAAATAAATCAACTGGAGTTCTTTCTTTTCATGCCAGAAGGTAGAATTTGCTAGTCGTGGTGAAAGAGATGATGCAGTGAGGTGCTAAGTTTGGAGACAGTGATTCAGAAAGAAAGACACTACTCTGTAATAATTGTACATAGTACTACAGTGTAACTGAAGCTGTCTGATGTGGAAAAATACAACTATCCTGGTAGAGTCGTGTGATGATCAGGGAGCTGATACACTTGCGACATTGCCTGTGAGAACAAGCACAAAGAAAAATGATTTGTAAAGTAGATTTTTCATCCATTGTGTTGTGATTTTTTTTTTTTTTTCTTTGAGTTATATGTCCACTAACATCTCTGACTGCTTGGCTTTGATTGACAGGAGTACATCAGGCGTCAGCTGGAGGAGGAGCAGAGACACCTGGAGATGCTGCAGGAGCAGCTGCTCCGTGAACAGGCCATGCTGCTGGTCAGTCACACACATACTCCACGTATAATTCACCACAGCACATCAACACTGCTTTATTCCTCCTGTTCGGTTAACCACTGAAAATGATCCTCCATGAGTTCAAAGACTAATTTTGGATGTGTAGTCCTTATCAAGAGTTACAGTTCAGGGTAAGATGACATCATGGTAAAGTAATGTAACACTATACTGTTGAAGCAATGAGTACTAATATATATGTTTATGAATGAAATCCTTGTATGGCAGTGGTGAAGACCGTGGGAGGGATGAGGAAATACTCCACAACAAATGTGTGTTTTTAATAGGTGTGAGTCATCTCCAGGTCATAAAGTTGTTGAATCATTTTCACAACAAAGACAAGTGCGAGGAAATGCTGTGATCTCCACTGTAAAGTGAATCATTAATCTGTCTCTCGATTGAAGCTGATTGACACAGTGTGACTTTACGTGGCATTTATAAACTGCATAGTGCACGTAAGAAGTGTAATAGTACAGAGTTGGAGAGGAGTAAAATGGGCAAATGTGGTGACAAATGCTGCTGTCTGTTCACAGTGAATGGTTAAAACATGGCACTGACACAGATTTTTTTTAGTCAAGCCTAAGTTTGTCAGGTCAACACTGCCAGCTCTCCCGTCTCTTCTCACCACCTTGAATCAACCCCATACTCTGCAATAGGAGTTCAAGTGGCGGGAGCTCGAGGAGCAGCGCAAGGCCGAGCGACTCCATAAGCGCCTGCAGCAGGAGCAGGCCTACCTGCTGTCGCTCCAGCACGAATCCAAACAGCAGCCTGGCGACAAGACCAAACTCCCCTCAGACCAAAGCAAACCTCCGCAGACCTCCACCCTGCCCCCTGACAGAGTCCTTACGACAGCCCCGCAAGCTCAGGTCCTTGACAGCGTTGTCTCTTTAGCGAGAGGCGCTCACGAGTCCTCCAGAGCCCTTCAGACGATCCCTGCAGACAGCACTAAGTCCCAGGCAGCAGTGCCAGAAAAGACTCACACTGTTGAGACCTGTCCCAGCCCCAGCCCCCCTCAGACTGAAACCCCAACTGACCCTAACACTCCCCAGGCAGAAGGTTTGGAGCCCGATAGGCCCGCCGAGCCTGTCGCTCATCCTCCTCAGCCTATCAGAGAGGTGAACCTCCTCCTCGGCTCTGCCTACCCCGCTGCCTGCTCTTTCCAGCTTCTTCTTGCTTTTCTTCGCACAGTTCTCAGCGACCATGATGATGGAGGTGGTGCGAGTAACAAATGACGGTTTACTTTAGCACAAACAGTTACTTTTAATGTAGTCTTTTCTGTTTTGGTTGCTGTGGTGTTATTCCAAAGCAATAGCTAATTTGTTAGAACGCAGGCCCTTTTTGAATGAAACAAGTAGGGGGTACGGTGGAGAATGGAAAAACCACAGGCTCGCAACCACTCTTTTTATGTCCTGAATAAAACAGAGCTGTTCTCCTCCACTCTCTCTTGGCACTCGCTCTCACTTACTCTGTTGCTAGTCTCCTTGAAAACTCAAACCATTAGGATGTTTGAAATATTTTCGTCTTAATTTTCACTTTGAGCTGAGGTTGAGCAAGTGAAAGAGAAATAATCAGTTCCAGCAAGATTCCACTCCAATCTTTTTTTTTTCTCATAAGAATAAAGATGATTCCATAGGCTTTTATTTTTTTATTTCACCCTTTTTATCCACTGTCATTTGAGTCCAGTCTTGCGACGACAAAATCAAGTGCTCCTCCTCCTTTCATCCCTTTTCTCTTTGAGGTTTTCCCCCTCAGAACAATACACAACCACAAGTGTTTCTCTTGATCTTGGATGGCCGACCTGTGACATTCTTCGATGTGGTTGTTTTGACTCTGAATGTGTGTGGATCGGGCCGTTGCATGTGGATGGCTGAGGCCCAAACTAACATGCAGGACACCCCAAGCAGTGTCTCCCGTCATCAGCAGACCTGTTCCGTGTCATTAACAACGATCTTTCCCTCCATTTTATTATAAAAAAATTCAAGGATGTATCTGTTTGAACGAGTCCTGTCTCCACCTCTGTCTGTCCACACACACCTGTGTCTGTCCGGCTGCCTGCCTGTCTGTGTCAGTTAAATGTGAAGGTTTCTGAGTATGACAAAAAGGATTCCTGTAATCTCGGAAAATACAAGGAGATGGGAACCATTTTTAATCGGTGAAGAAAACTGTTACTTCACGCTTAAAATCTGTGAACTTTCAGCAGTGGTTCCCTTCTTTTTGATTTTCTCTATTTTTTTTAGTTCAGTCACTGAAATATTTCTCCTGATCCTCATCCCATCTTTGTCCTGTGCGATTCCCCCATCCCAGGCTGACGAGCGGTACCGTAAGAACATTCAGGGCTCCCCTCAGACCGCCCCTCCTCCCAAGCAGCCCCCTCTGCCTCCCCGCTCCTCTGAACCGTTCTCCAACGGCGGCCCCTCCGAGGCCTCCGCCATGCACCGGCCCATGGAGCCTCAGGTAACTCCTTCCTCCTCCCTCCTCCTTTTTCCTCTTTCTCCTTTCGCTCCCTCACAGCTGGATTCGTGCACTCGCACACTTCTGTCAAACAGCAAAAACAGTTGGCTACAGAAAAGGAATCTGGGTTTAAAACAATCAAACGCATATCAGGAAAGAGATATTATTTTTGAGTTTTTAAAAAACTTGTTTTGCATTTTGATCACTAAAAAATGACTGGCCTTTAGTCCAGCTGTTATCTCACACCAGTTGGGTGGTTTGGCTCATATCTGCATCCTGCATCACTTCAAAACTCAGAAAACAAAAGGTAAATAGTGCGCACGGCCTTTCAGACAGCAGCCTCAGTAGTAAAAAGCACTGATAATAACACTTTACCATCTAGTTATCATCATGTTGCTCACATTTGTTTGTAGTTTGCCAAATTATCTGACACTTTTCACTCCACTCCTTGTAAGGAGAGCGTACTCGAACGCGAGTGTGTAAGATGCGCAGCCTGTTAGCTTATAAAACAGAACACACTGTAAACTACGAATCCACACCAGGGTGTTTTTAAATTGGACACTGTGGAGGAATATGAGCTTTTACACACTAAGTTCTCCATCACTGAGCAATCCAAGAACAGACTGACCCATAAATTATATAATTTCTGCTTTTACACCACTAAAATCCGTCCATAGATTAAGTAATAATTGCAACCTAAATAACTAATAGTGTTTTACTACAACTAATTTACTAGTTTGATTAATTTAAAGGCCAGACAGTGAATCTGAGTGAAACACATCATCGTGTTGTGCTTTGTCTGCTGTATGCATGTGTATATATCTAAACACATGTATGTGAAAAAGCCACGCACATCTTCCCTCATGTCTCACTGTATTGTCTGCTTGTTTCACCTCCCCCTCCCCTCCTCCTCCTCCTCTTCCTCTTGCCCCCCCCCCTCCCTCACTCCCTAAAAGGTCCAGTGGTCCCACCTGGCTGCTCTAAAAAGCAGCAACAGCGCCGCCCCCTCTCCTCCTCCTCCTCCGCCGCCCGTGGTCTCTCGCTCCCAGTCCTTCAGCGAGCCCGGCGGTGTGACCTCTAGCTTTGCACAACTCCACCTGCGTTCCCAGGACCCCCACCATCACCACCACCATCATCACCCATCGCCCGCACGCACTGACCCCCAGCCCCAACCTCCCCTCCACCACCCTCAGGCCCAGACTAGGGCCGAACACCAGGCCAGCAACGAGGAGGTGCCTCCCAAGGTAAGGAGTTGATGAGGGCCTCCCGTCCCCACCCTGTCCTTGACTGCTCCCTCCCTCCTTCACCTCCTCTCATGCTCGTCACTGATCATGCTCCACCACAACCTGTCTGTATGTGTTCCCCTTGCTGTGTTTCAGTCTCATTCGTTCAACATCACCATTAAACACTGATATATAAGTTGTAATAAAACTAAATGAGGAAACTTTGCATTTCCAGGCCAGTAAATACCATTAAGAGGTAAAATATTGATCAAAATGCAGCAATTATGTTACACAATACAATGAACAGTGCATTCCTCCAACCTAAATTCATTCTGATGGGGGTGCTGGTGCTGGAGAGCTTCAACTCAAACTTTCTCAGAGTACTCAATAGCTATGGATTAAAAGATGCTTTTATAATTCACTGTTCAAAGTGACAGAGTGAATGTAGGGCAGATATCAGGATTGTGTGATGTGATGCTCTTCTGGGGTTCCTTTTTCTTTTTCTTTTTTTTTTTTTTGTCTTATGCAACTTTGAGTTCTTGTTGTAGATTTTCACTTTAAGACGAACTTTAATCCAAATGTTTTGCTCATGCTGAATACATATCTGCCGCTGTGTGAGGACCTCTGAATCTGTCTCCGCCAGGTGCCAGTGAGGACAACATCCAGGTCTCCAGTACTGTCGCGCCGAGAGTCCCCTCTGCCGTCACAACCTGGCAACCAGGGCGTACAGAGGAACGCTGGCGGGTAAGTAAAGAGACCCTCTGAAAGGATTTCTGCACTTGGGTTCTGTCGTTGTTGTTTTTTTAAGGCATAACCATACGGTGGCAAGTCCTGTACACTGTGTATTTACCACTTAATGAGACTTTGTTCCTCGTGGCAGTAATGTGGAGCAGCGCCCGCTGTGGGACCGAGTGGAGAAGCTGCAGCCTCGGCCCGGCAGCGGCAGCTCCTCCGGCTCCTCCAACTCCAGCTCCCAGGCCAGCCCTGGAGACCGCTTCAGACCACGCTGTGAGTCCCCTGGTACTGTTCACAGCTGCATTTCACTGACTCTACTAACTGCTTATTAGGTCATCATGATTATTACAGTAATAACACCATTCTCACTCAAATACTATGCTGTGCTGTCTGCTCATGCTGAGCTGTTTCTATACGGGCGATTGAAGGTTCCTGTCAGCCTGCTCTCCTGGCGCCGTTCTGTTTCTCCCACACTAACGCTGCTTCCTTTTGTTCCCCTCGAAGCTTCCTCCAAGTCTGAAGGATCGCCTCTCCAGCGGCCTGAAAACGTTCCCAAAAAACAAGATGAAAAGAACCTCGCCAGGCCTACTCGACCAGCTGTAAGTCCACTGCTGCCAGAGTGCTGGTTATCATTGTATGATGCTGAATAGGTGAAAACTTTTTTTTTTTTTTTTTTTTTTCCCCCACTTGTGTTTTTCTCTTATTTCCTACTACTCTAATTATTCAACCACCTGATGTGTGCAACATCTCATGAATCCAATGGTTCGCGATTGTTGGGGAAACCTCTTAGGGTGATGTGGTAAGCCTATTAAATGAGATTAATCACACCTATGCCATGCTTGCACCATTGCTCCCCTCCTCATTGCATTATATACTAAAGTGTTGTGATAAATGAGCTGGTTCTCCTTTGTGAGGATCAATGCGATAATTCATTTCAGTTCCGTCATTCTCTGCCTGTGATGTGATTGCCTTCTGCTGGCGTCTTCCCTCATGCCTGCACACTTCTTTCTGAGTTTACTGCTTGTCGCTGATAAAAATGCACCTGGCACTGGGGGGGTTAAACCCTCTGCAGAGGCTTCCTGAGCCTGGATTTTAGTGCAACCACATTTGAATGCAAACACACTTCTCCTGTTTCCTTGTACTTGTCAGAATGGCTCCTAATCTCACCTGGCTTTGTCGCTGGATAAACTGTGGCCCATTTGTTATTGAACATTTCGGGGAAATATTCCTCCTCCCTTTCTTGCTTGTCACTGACCTTACAAGACTGCATTAGTCCAACAAGCAGAGGAGAGCATGGTTACAGTGCTAAGGAGTAACACTTGGCTAAAAATATAGATTGCAAAAACACTTTAAGTGGGGAAAAATGTTCTACTCCAAGTACCTAGAGATTTAAGACAAGAAAAACCTATATACAAAGTAATGACTCACATTTTTCTTCATTACTGTTCCTTTCAGGACCTGACTGCTCTGGCCAAGGAGCTCCGTGCTGTCGACGATGTGCGGCCTCCCCACAAGGTCACCGACTACTCCTCCTCAAGCGAGGAGTCGGGCACCACCGACGAGGACGATGATGAGGAGGTGGACCAGGAGGCGGGAGAGGAGTCCACTTCAGGAGCTGAGGACTCCAGAGCTGGGTAGGTATACGCCTGATGATGATGTTGTTGGCCCACGGTCCACGCTGTGTGTGTTGCGTTCTTCTGCGCTCATTAAAAATGTGTCAGTCACTTCTTTGTAATTTCCTGTTTTAAGTATAAACATTATTAAAAATGTCCCATCAAAGTGCTGCATGGCTTTTCTGCATGACTGTTAACACTGGTCTGGTTATGGACATCAGATATTCCCATGGCTTCTACAGGAGGCTGAGTAACGGGGAGACGGAGTCTGCTAAGACCATGCTGGTCGAAGACTCCGAGAGCGACCAAGCCTCCACACCCTCCAAGGACGGCACGCTGGTCATCAGACAGGTAAGAGGAGGAGACCGACTCACTGACACGACTTCCTGTCACGTTAGAGGCTTATTCTGCTCGCATATAGTTGTTAGAAATGTCATTGTCCTTTTTTCTTTGTCCAGTGTCATCGTCCACTCATTCTCCACCATTTTTCCGTTTTTGTTTTAAATTTCAGCCACTTGCTGCTTCACATTTTACATGTACAGATGAGGAATCTTGTCAGATTGTTGTAGGTTAAATTTAATCCGACATGCCACAGCAGTGCTGGTCCCCAAAGATGAATTTAAAGAACATGTTGTCTGATCTTGTTGTGAATCATGAGACTAAGCAGTCAAAACGTACAGCTCCTCCTCCTCCTCTCCACCTGCTTGCTCCAGCCCAAGTGTGCCTGTTCTTGCTTCCAGAGCGCCGTTGACATAAAGCGGTCGGTCAATCTCTCATCCTCATCCTCCTCCTCTTCCTCGGCTGGCTCTGGTCACGGCCACGGCCAGCCGCAACCCCCCGGCCATGGCCTCCCAGAGAAAAACGGCTTTGCCGGCCGCATACACCTCCTACCAGACCTTATCCAGCAGAGCCATCACTCCCCTTCCTCTTCCACAACCATCCCTTCCTCCTCCTCCTCCTCCTCTTCCTCCTTCCCCTCATCATCTAGCCATGCCAGTCCTGCCATGTCCCCACAGAACCCCCTGGACAAGCTCACTACCATAGAGGTATGTCATCCTCACATCACAGAGGCAAACAACTAAGGAGTGGATGGTTGCAGGTGTACAGGCTTTGACAGGCTTCAAAGAGCAGTTGCAAATGTTTGTTTTTATCCAGCTTGAGTCCAGGATTGTCGAGGATCGACTGTAGGGTGTAGAAGTTTCCCTCAGTAGAAGAATATTGCCACTTTTTATTGCCATCCTCTGCCTGGACACGAAGCTAGGTAAAATAAACAATTTGCAAATGCTCTTTTTCCTCTAGTTATTTTAAGGAGGTTTGGATAACATTGACTTCTGTACCTATCCAAGTCTGTACATACCCACCGTCCAGCCCTTGATTGTTGGTCTGAGCATCTCTGCACCCTATCCTGCCGCCCTCCACCCTCTGTGTCCTGCTGGCTTCACTCTGGCTCTCCTCGCTCTGCCCCCTTCTGGCTTGGCTCTGACACCTCTGCTTCGAGTCTTCTGAGCAGGGCTGCAAACCTCCTTTCCCTCCTGCACTTCGCTGCATTGCACTGCGCCTGCTGCTAACACTGGCGTCCCCTGGTGGTAGAACCCGGTCAGGGCACGGAGGAAACTAAAACTGGAGCTTCTCGGGGTGAACTACAGTCAACCGTCTCGTAGCAGGATAACCACGACACAGCCATGTTTTAGTAGTTGTAGCAGTGTTGGGTGACGGCATGCCTGGTGTGGTGTTCGGGGTGAAGTTACCATATATTTCCATTTTTAGACAAACATGCACTGCCTCTTTTTGTGGTGTGAGACATAACTGCAGGAAACAACAGGCATCTTGGGTGGTGGACTTACAATTCTCCTGTTTGCGTGCTTCACTTTTTCTTCCTCTTAACACCTCACAGCAGCAGCTCATGCTTGGATCACTTCTCATTTCCCTAAACGCACTTCTTCTCATTTCACATGTTGTTTTTTTTCCTCTATAACATGTCTGTCTGCGCTCGCTTCAGAACAACTAACGTAACTGCACGTTTGATTTGTGATAAACTCTGAATTTCATCGCCAACTTTGTATTACCAGATGTTTGTGTCATGACAAATGCAGTTTGATTGAGCCGTGTTATGAGCCCCCAGAGGCAGAGCAGTAATTCATGTGCTCAGGACTGAGGAGGCCTGTTGCCAATGTAGAACAATCATAGTCACTTTTATAAAGCACCAATCGGTGTAGCAAATCTTTATGTCATGGATTGGACCAAAGTCATAATAAATAAGCTGTTTAATTTAAAAGTTACCGAAGTAGGAATACTCTGAAGTCTCTGTTTGTTTTTCTAAATGTCCTCAATCTCTCTCAGTCCCAGTCAGAGAGCAACTCCATGTCCAAACACAAGTCCTCCTCGTCCTTCACTCCCTTCATCGACCCACGCCTTCTCCAGGTCTCTCCATCCAGCGGCAGCTCCCTCAACAACATGGGTAATTAAAAACTATGAAGGCTCTTCTGTTCCCTAATGACAGAAACATGTGTTGTTTTTTCTCTGAGGGAGTTTTTATGAGCAATAGCTTCTTCCCCCACACATTTTTTCCATCATTGATAAAGAAATAATGTTGAAACATTTGAGATGAGGTGATGAGTCAAGGTGCACACTGAGCATTACAGCACGTACTGTCTATTACAATATGTCATGGAGAGTGAATTTAATAAACTGTAGAGCTGCATGAAGATAAATTTGTTCATTAATAATTTAATAACATGGTGGTATCCTGTCTGACATGTACTGACTCTGTCCCCCCCCCCCCCCACAGCTGGATTTGGGCAGGATGGACGGCTGGTGGACCCGCTGAGGTCCGACCCGTCCCGTAAAGGCTCAGTGGTCAACGTCAACCCAGTCAACACGCGCCCGCCGAGCGACACGCCCGAGATCCGCAAGTACAAGAAGAGGTTCAACTCTGAGATCCTGTGCGCTGCGCTCTGGGGTGAGTCTGTGTTAAACAAGAACATGTGATGTGGTCGAATACACTGCTTACAACCTCTTACTCACATCGGTGTGTTTGTCTGTGACTGTTCCAGGGGTAAACCTGCTGGTGGGGACAGAGAGCGGTCTGATGCTGCTGGACCGAAGCGGTCAGGGGAAGGTCTACCCCCTGATCAACCGGCGGCGCATCCAACAGATGGATGTCCTGGAGGGACTCAATGTTCTGGTCACCATATCAGGTACTGTACATGTGCTGCACAAGTTCGTGTTTTTTTTTTTGTGTCTTTTTCATTGTGTGTTTAAATGCAGGCAACATTTGTGAAAACCAGGTGTAAATTATGTCCAAATGTGTCTTTCCCTCTAAATTTCACCTCCGCCTCCTGCAGGTAAAAAGAACAAGCTGCGAGTATATTACCTGTCGTGGCTCAGAAACAAGATTTTGCACAACGACCCTGAGGTGGAGAAGAAGCAGGGTTGGGTCAATGTGGGCGACCTGGAGGGCTGCGTCCACTACAAAGTCGGTACGTCTCCTTGTCGGTCAGCGATTCTTAACCCCAGATTGAGTGATACGCACAAGTATTAGGCGATTCTGACCCTCACGACTGACACACTTCTCCTTTTCCTTCCAGTGAAGTATGAGAGGATTAAGTTCTTGGTGCTGGCCTTGAAGAATTCTGTGGAGGTGTACGCCTGGGCTCCCAAACCCTACCACAAATTCATGGCCTTTAAGGTCAGTTTGATGTGGGTCTCTTTTTTAATTATTACTTCTAGTTCTACTTGACCTGACTAACTCTTTTATTCATGGTTGGTTTTAGTCTTTTGGTGACCTGGTGCACAAGCCTCTGCTGGTTGACCTGACGGTGGAAGAGGGTCAGAGGTTAAAGGTCATCTACGGCTCCTGCTCAGGCTTCCATGCTGTGGATGTGGACTCCGGTGCCGTCTACGACATCTACCTGCCTACACATGTAAGTGCTCAGCAGAGAGTCTGGTCGTATCTCGTTTTTTTTTTTTAATGCTATTTACCCTCCTAACGCTTCTTACCCCCCCAACCTCAGATCCAGACCAGCATTCAATGCCACGCCATCATCATCTTGCCCAACACTGACGGGATCGAGCTGCTGGTGTGTTACGAGGACGAGGGCGTCTACGTCAACACCTACGGACGCATCACCAAGGACGTGGTGCTGCAGTGGGGAGAAATGCCAACTTCAGTGGGTGAGTTGTGGGAGGGGGGAGAGGGGGTGAGGGCTCAGTTTGACTATTATCTGCTCTTCAGTGTACACCACAGGTGCCAGCCAGGGAAACTCTGATGCCTCCTAAACCTCCTTCTGTGCTTGTGCAGCCTACATTAGGTCAAACCAGATCATGGGCTGGGGTGAGAAGGCCATAGAGATCCGCTCGGTGGAGACGGGACATCTGGACGGCGTCTTCATGCACAAGAGAGCCCAGAGACTCAAGTTCCTTTGTGAGAGGAATGACAAGGTGCGAATACTTGTCTGACTTAATTAAATATCAACCTCTACCTCCTTGAGTATAACACACTTGATCAGATCTGAAGCTCATATATTTGTACCTTTTCGTCCTGTTTCTCTCAGGTCTTCTTCGCCTCTGTGCGCCCTGGAGGTGCCAGCCAGGTGTACTTCATGACCCTGGGACGCACCTCCCTCATGAGCTGGTAGTCGCGAAACCCCCACAAACAACCAGCCAAACACGATGACCGTACCTAAGCAGCGACCAACAGATGACGATTGTGACTATGACCAATGACGATTAACACGAGAAAAACCGCCTTGAGTCTGAGCTGGAGAAGCGTCTCTGCGGCTTTCTCTCACCTGCTCGGGCAAACAAACCACGGATTGGACTGTAATCATGAAAAGAAGCGAGGGATGTGGGTGTGTGTTTTTTTGGGGGGGTGGGGGGGTCGTGCACCATCACAAGTCCACTGAGTAAACTATATTACGACAACAACAGAAACCCCCACGAGCCGCCCGGTTCCTCTCACCCCAGCCTTGTTGCCCAACCTTTTTGTGCTGAACTCCACTTCTCCTCTTCCTCTTTGCGGGACGTGGGATCTGTTGCCTGTCAATGGTAAAATCTTTAATGTGTCATAGTAAAACTTTGCATCATGTATGTGTGCGTGTGTGTGTGTGTGTGTGTGTGTGTGTGTGTGTGTGTGTGTGTGTGTGTGTGTGAATAGAGGAAAACACTGAGCATGTGAATGACTGACAAAGTGTGTTTGTCTGAAGGGACGATACGAGGCTAAACGTGGCTGTTGCCGTATTGAAGAAGGCGAATACTGTACGTGCCACACCTTGAGTTTAGCTGTTTTTGTGGCTGTGTTTAGTCCAGGTCCTGTTTGGGTAAATTTCACTCCTATTCCCTCCACGATAGATTTCCACGTCAAGCATGTCATGAAACACTAGTTCACAGTCACAGTTTTACTCCCATAAACACTGCTTGACTTGTAAATCTGCCTCTGTCTTCACTTTTTTGCCTTCTCCTCCTTAAAGTGAAGATTTTTTAAGGGACCTTCTGGATATATCCATTAAAAAACAGGGTACTGGATATCAGCTTGTACATACTAACTACATCAACCTTGTGAGCTTTAGACTCTCCCGGGTTTAACAGACACTTTCTCAACTTTTACCACATTGCCTCACGTACTGTAGGTTATGTCAAGACAGAAGTAGCCCTGTTTATGACAGCATGTTGCTTTGGTGTTATTAACAAAAAATTATCCCCAGTTTTTAATACACTGTATATTTTGTATGTGACTTGCTGCACATAAATAAAGCATAAGAACACAGGACACACCTGTAGATGAGTTTTAAAGGAAGAATCCACCCTATTTATCATCAATCTGTGATATTTTTCTGGGCTTTCCAGGAGTTGTTTTGTGATGAAGTGTTGCATTTTCCCTGGTCAGCTGCTTTGTCGACACCCAAACAACAAAATACACCCAGAAATGTGAGGTTCATTACCAATAGCTGTTTTCTTTTCTTTTGTCAGGTGGATTTTTCCTTTAACATCAGTCATAAGTAGGGCTAGGATAAACTGTGAATTAGACATGCAGAATTAGCAGGTGGCCGTTAACGTAGCATGGAGGCCAGTGGGCAGAAGTGACAGTAAGGGAATGAAGGCAGCGTGCATAGATGTCACTCGAGCGGGTTGAGAAGAAGCTTTGAACATCACACTCCACAGAGAGGAGGAGGAAGCACGATCAGCTGATGGCTCCTCCGCCGTCTGCGCAGTTCGGGTCCGCGATCAACCAACTCTCTATTAGAGGAGACTTTAGCTTAATGCTCAGCTAAACGGTTGCCTTAGAAGGGTCTCAAGCTGATTACAAACTGCTCAAAATCCTCTGTGAATGCTGAAAAACATTTGGATTTTGTGTACTGTTGGAACACTTTAGTCTGAACCAGCCATGTGATTCAATATTGGACCTCTTTTTTTTTTTTGTTGACATTTTCTTCAGATGGGCAGTTAGTTTACACGGTCCAGTCTGGATTGAAGACAAAAAAAAAAAAAAAAACACTACTTTAACTGGACCGTTACTCCATCCCAGAATTGTATTTTACTTCGTTTTATTTTTCTTCCTCACTCATCCTCTGAAACCCCCCAATGACAAGGCAAGACTTGTTTGTCACTTCATGTTAGGACGGTCTCATTTCACTGTTAAAAATGTCAAATCCATCCTGTGGCTGTGCGTATGTATGAATGAGAAAACTTGACAACAGGACTCAAATCTGCAAGGTTTCACCCCCTTCGTGTCATCTCGACACTCTGGTCCTGCTCTCAGTAAGCGTGCTGCCTTCACTGTCTCGAGGCGAGGGGCCTGCTGAGAGCTGCGGAGCATGGGAATGAGATGCTTTCACTGTCTGATCATCTGTGAAAAGCTAAGGAAGGGGGGTTAAAAAAATAATCACACGTTCGAATAGCAGTGTTACAAAACCACTTCAGACGGCGTGAACTAAGCGGCATATTTTTAACTTGGACTTAGTTTTTAGTCTTGTTTCTGCAATTTTTATTATGTAACCCTTCAGATAAGTATGCGACTGCAGTGGTTTTAAATTGTAATGCACACCTTATGTTGAAAATGTTTACAGAAGCAATTGTTTTGTTAAACCAATGTGCATCGATATGAATATTTATGGTTTATTTTGAGGGCAGTTTTTCCCTGTTTTGTATTTTGTATTATTCCCTTTTTGTACTATCATTTAGACGTTTGTGTACAGGAATAATCGACCTTTGCTCACGTTATGAATTACGCAAGTCCAGAGTGTGATTTCACTGATTCCTCTACATCCTGCATAGTGCAGTGTGCCCCTGGCTGTGTGGCAGCTTGGATCAAATGTTTTCTGCCTGCCAGGTGACATGTTTCCCCTCAAACGTCTCTCTGCCATGCCTCTCTAATTTATGTCCTCTCTGTGTGTACTATGGGAATTACTGTATTTTCCTGAAGGTCTTTTTTTTCCATTGAATAAAATCAGAAGTAATTTACAGTGTGGTGTCTTTCTTTGTCATAGTGCTATGGCAACATTTGATGAACTCCAAATGTTGGAAGCATCACTTGCTCTTTGTCTCATTTATTAAACTAAATGCCAACATTTTGAGAAATTTTCTGCTTAAAAAAATTGATATATTCCAGATTTTAAAAAAGTGAAGCAGTTTGTTAAGAATGTAAAAAGTCTAGAAGCCAAATATTCTGGGGAAAATAAAGGAAACCTTCCAGTCAGATGTTGAGTATGATTAGTGGTCCAGGAAGCATTCAGGTCCTTTACTTGCATAAAAGTACTGCAGAAATACTCCATTACAAGTAAAAATCCTGTTAAAAATGCTATTAAAGTAAAAGTACCTATGTATTATTAAACATAATGTATCAAAAGTATAGGTACTCAATGCAGAAAGATGGCCCCTGTTATTGTTACACTCATATATTGTACAATAATGCATCAGTAATGATTATTTAATTATATCAAGAGTATTTAATGGTTGTACTTTTCATAGTGGAGCTAATTTTACCTATTTCATATAATGTTGGCTTGTTAAATCTTTAGCAATACATAATATTTTGTAAGCTCATCATGCCAAACTTCATTTGGAAACATTAACTTCATACCAGCTGTTACCTGAAGATTGTAACTGTTTTAAATAGTCAGATTCTCTCCTTTGTGCCTCTGAGGTTCTTTGTTATTGTCTTATGCAATTTTTGAATGTTGTAAATTAAGTTTTTATGTGTTTACTACTCTACATTACCAGGTCTCTTGCAAAAGAGGTAATGTATCTTACTAACTGGTTGAATAAATTAATAAATCATGTGATTTGCATGTAAAAGTCTTAATTTGAACCATTAAATCTTGATTTTAACACACAACACACACAAAAAAAAAAAAACCCCAGAAACTTGCCTCTATATATTTTCACCACAAGATGGCGCCACCGCGCAGCTCACGGCCCATCCCACTTCCAAAGGGCTAGCAGCTCAGTAAAGCTAGCCTTGATACCCAACAGTATGGTTTCCTGTTTACGCCGAAAGTAATAATATTAAAACGCTAAATAACGTGCTATAAGCATTATCTCAAACTTTATTAAAGCCATATGGTAAATTTTCAAATAGGAAATGTATTGCAAGGGAGGCCAGTTTGAATGTAGCTTCCGGAAGCACGGTACCGTCTTTTTTCATGTCATAGTGATAATATTTTACAAACCGAACAAAGGTGAGATATGTATTGGAAAATTTACAATTATACACGTGTCACTTGTCAACACATCAATCCTCACGTAGAATGAGCTTCGTTTGTCAGGTCTTTTCTTCAGAGCGTAACTGAACCACGCGTTTGCTCTTATTTTGAAACACTGTCGGAGCGGAAGTCGCCCCGGCACTCTGTCTAACTTGACGCAGCTTGGCTGGGTCACGCTGCAATCCAGCCGGATGTTTTGCGTCGCCAGTATGTGATGGGAACATTTGCCTTGGTATTTTTTTTTTTGCGTCTCAGAGCTGAACGTGCGGCTCCGGCGGCGGCCCTGACCAGGTGAGTACCTGCCCACCGCGTTAACCGAGCAGACTTGTTTGTTGGAGGAGCTGCAGGTTGGCGTGGGGGAAAGCTGCAGGGAGGTCGTGACGGTGTTGGTTTGCAGTGACCGTGCACGCCCCTGCGCGCTCCCAAACATCTTTAATATAGTTGTGTGTAGATTGTAGCCCCGTCAACAGGCTGGACCAGGATGCTGCTGTGTTGTTTGTCACCTTAATGACTCGAAATAATGATGAGAAATGTTTTGAAATGATAAAAAGAGGCAGTTTGTTGGCTGTGGAGTGAAGGAGGCCCGAGCAAAACACAAGCTCCCACTAGTTGTCGTTTCTCTGGTGGATTTATAAAGGGACTGAGGGACAGTGGAGACTCTGTCTGTTTCCCACCTGTCTTGTGTTTCTTTGTCTTCTTCCTGACAGCTGTGTCTTTGCTGCACACTGGTTGGTGGTGAGGATCAGAGCAGTAACAGTTGAGGCTTCTGGTTTTTTTGGTGGAAGAAGGGGGGCGCGAGCCCTAGCAGCTGTCTGTCACCATCCCATCAAGCTTTTATTTCATCCTCTCCCTTTTCATGAATCCAAACTTAAAGTGAGGACTGTAGATCTGCCTACTGTCTACTACCACTTATTTCTTTTTCAAAGCCTTTTGCAAAAGACTCTTTAAACTGCAGTTTTCAAAGGCTAACATATGTAAAATAACATCTTTATATACATGCAAGATCTTGCTTACAACTCAGGGTTTTATCATTCATAAGATTCACTTGCAGAGATAAAAAGTCACTCCTCATTTGATTGTGGTTTTAAAGATCTGACTGTGGTGTTTCTGACCTTTGGCTCTCCTGAAAGGCTTCATCTGTTCACTTTTCCATGGTGGAAGTATTGATTTGAATGACACACGCATGCAGCACACACGCCCTGGGCTGGTGAGTGTGGCTGCGATATCCTAACTTAGCTTATACCTGCTGTTTTGAGCCCTGGGTGGAAGTGCAGGGGTCAGCAGACGCTGGGTCAGAGAGGTCACGAGGGCACAAGGTCCCCTCCTGTTGACCTGGGCCAGAAAGTGAATGCACATCATAATGAGTATGTGTTTTAATCTCCCTGATGAATCTACTACAGAAAAAATATGCTAGTTTGATAATCGATTAATTGTTCAAATCATGAGTCATGAGGTCTTAAGTCATGAGGATTTGCTGATTCTTGCAGTTTTAAATGATCATAAAGTCTTTATATATTTGGACTGTTGGTCAAAACAAGTTACTTCAAGAAGTCGCACTGGGTTTTATGATCTTCTGCTGGGTGTTTTTAACAGTTTTTGTTTTGTGATATTTACGGACCAAAAGATTTATCAAGCAAATAATTTGATAATAAAAAATGATTGCACTAGATCAGATTAAAACACCCTCTATGTCTCTGCTGTTTCTTGAACTCTGCAGCTGAGCTTTGCCGTACGTGCATTCAGTGTTATCAGTCTCCAAAGAGGGGAAAACGATCATCCTGTTGCTGCTGCAGTTGCTGGGAGCAGCACACACACACACACACACACACCTGTTTGTTGCGACAGATGGTCTACAGAGCGCTCCTCTCTGTGTGTGTGTGTGTGTGTGTGTGTGTGTGTGTGTGTGTGTGTGTGTGTGTGTGTGTGTATGTATACAGTGCTGTTGGTCAGCTGCTGCATCTCCCCCTCATCACTGTTATATCTGACTCGGCAAAGCTGACTCAGGACGCGCTCTTATTTAGTCAGGCAGTTGTTTTCCTGTTGAGCCACTAGGCTGGAAGAACTCTTATTTTACTTGGCAAGTGGACTGAGAACACAAACTAAGATAAATTCTGCTGGATATTTAGCCTTATCTTTTTAAATGGATATTTCTCTTGGCAGACATGTTATCCTCTGGTGTTATTTTAAACTTGGTGGTGGGATCACACTGAAACTTTTTAGCAGTTAGGTTGCCAATGTGTAAATTTGTTTTTGAATCACTGATTCACTGTTTGGTGCATCATATAATCAAAAAATGTCCATTAAAATTTCTCAGAGCCCAAAGAGTCAGTTTGAAATATTCAAATTAGAGCTGCAATGATTCGTCCATTCATTTTCTGTCAATTAATCTGCAAGTATTTTGATACTCCATTAACGATTTTGAACATATTTATCTCAAATGTGAGGATTTGATTGGTTTTCTTCGCTAGCGTCAGTTAATTGAATATCTTTGAGGTTTGGATACATCTCCTGGGGCTGTGAGGTGATTTATAGACAAAATGATTCATTGAGAAAATAATTGGCAGATTAATCAATAATGGTGATAATTGTTAGATGCAGTCCTGGTTTGATGTAGAGTGGGTTAAAACTGAAAAAACCCAGCAAACTCTCACATTTGAAAAGCTAAAAACCAGTGAATGTTCTGCTTTTTATTCTTGATAGATGACTAAAACAATAAATCAGTGATCAAAATAAATGAATTTTGTTAATTTTGTGAGATATTTCCATGTCATTTTACTTTCAAAATGATATTTTCTTGTGTTTTTATACAAGCTGTGTATCAGTATTCATGGACAAATGTTCATAACATCATCTTAAACTTCTTTCTTTTCCCAAAATGATATCAGCTTTGAGCTTAATCACTTAATTGATTCTTTGATTGACAGGCAATTAATCAGCAGCTATAATTGACGAGTCATTTCCTTCATGTTGTTCAAGTAAAAATGCCAGACGTTCCCCCTGCCAGCGTTTCACTAAAGAGGATTTTCTGCCTGTCTTTGTGTGTGTGTGACAGGAAGCGGAATATCTTTGGTATTTGGACTGATATTCTTCCACATCAGGCGCTTGGATCAGCTCTGCTGGCTTCCTGCAGCGCCGTTACCCTGTACAGGAGCCTCACCTTGGCCGCTCATATCCATGGTGTCTGCTTTTTGTTTTAATTTCTGTCACTACTGAAACCTTGTCACCACAGCTGTGTGTGTGTGTGTGTGTGTGTGTGTGTGTGTGTGTGTGGGGGGGGGGGGGGGGGGTGAGGGACAGTGACAATGCAAGGTTTGTTTTCTGGCTGTTTGGTGCCATATAACACCCACAATACTGGAACTGATGTCCCTAACCAGACTTCACTTTACATCCAGGCTCACTTTTTTATTAAGAACTTGCTTTTATCTGATCATATTGAAGTTGAAGATCCACTAACTTGTCCAAGAGAGATTAGCTGTAGCCGAACTCGTGCTACTTGGCTTGGCTCCAGAGTCCTCTGCATCTGTTGCAGTTGTATTTTGGGATGTGTTGACAGCTCAGATATTTAGCTTGGTGTGGAGATATCATACATTATTCTGTGTCTCGCTTGGTGCTTTTTTTTTTATGGAACTTCATCCCAGGCTTTATCCAACAGCGAGAGACACTCAACTCCTGTTTGCTTTGCATTTGCATCGTTTGCTTTGTCCCACTCATTGCACTTGCCTTTTCATTCTGCGTGCCATGTACATACTGCATGCATATCCCAGTAGCCTGGTTTGATACAGTTGTGTTGCACTGAAGCAAAAGTGATTCAGTCCATTGTCTTATCCTTTGCACTTTTACTGGCTTTGCAGCATGTGGAACTGTGTAATTGAACTCCTTAATACACATTTGCATCACAGTGACACTGGTGCAAAAGCACAGTTATATAAATATATATATATATATATATTGTATGACTTTGGATATTTTATTAATGCAGATGGGATTGTTTTTATTTTGTCAAATCATTCAGATCCTCTACATGTGTGCATGGGCTGCGTCATGACATAAAAGACAGAAAGGCAAAGATTTGTGCTTCCGAGTCATCTGCCCTAAGTGTGCCGCAACAATGAGGGACAGGTCCCCTCCTCACACTCATCTGGACATAAAACTTTTTGATGTCCCTCGCCCCCCACACTCGCCCTTTTTCCCCTTTCAGCCCAGCCACACTCTCCTCTTTACTCTTGCACTCTCTTAAAGGCCACGCCAGTCTTTCAGCCCGGCCTTGGTCTTTTCTTTCAGTTTGAACCCCCTCCGCCACCCCCACTTCGCCGCCGGCCCAAGACAAAGAGAGGAGAGTGACTGTGGCGCTCTGTAGCCAGGTGTTCTCCATTGCTGCCCTGGGCCGTAATAGCACCAGCCCTCACACTGCAGCTGCCCTCCCCGGCCTCCCATTGTGTGGCTCTATTGTTCAGCCGCCCACCCCTCGTTGATTCATCGGCCACACAGGGGAAACCCTTTCAGACTGAGGAGAGTGTGTGCGTGTGTGTGCGTGTGTGTGTGTGTGTGCGTGTGTGTGTGTGCGTGTGTGTGCGCGCCGGTGCACGTTGAGTACGCGTGCCTTGGGGAAACTGGGTGTTGCAGGCATTTGCCCACAGCCACTCCCCTCCTCCTCCCCTTGTCTCTGCGCCTCATTGTAAGGCCGCCACGTCGTGATTGGTGGAAAGGCAGCCACTCTGAACGAGGGAATGGCAGACATTGTTGGTCCATCTGTTCTGCCACTCATTGTCCAACTTGCTTCTGTAGGAAAGAATACAGCTCTGGAGGACACTCAGACACAGAGGACGGAGGCGCTCGTGGCTGGAGTTGGATGCTCTGTGATTTACCTGCAGCTAAAATAAACACCGGGCTTGGATTTAGCTGCTGTGGGAACTTTGGGATTTTTTTTTTTTTCTGAGTTTCACCTACACTGCTTTACTGTGTGGTTGTCAAGGATTTAAATATGCAGACATGAGCTAATATTCCCTTAAGGCCTGGTAAGTGTGACAAAGTCCTCGTCTGTCTGCATATAACCTGTCTTTTATATTGAAAATCCCCTTTATGTGGCAACTGTGATTTGTAATATCCTTGTCTCATTAATACTAGGGCCACTGGGATGATGCAGGGTTACCTGAATGACAGGCTGTCTCTTCCCAATCAGCCTGTTTGGGCATGTGCACGGGTGCAGCAACATAAGTCACTGATATACCTTAAATGACTGGATTTTCTTGAATTTAAAAACAGGCTTGAGTTTTGATAAGTTTAAACTAACGAGGGAAAAGTCCATTTCTCTGTCTCGCTGGTTTTGGATGTGAAATATTGCAGGCTAGAGATGCAGCTCGCAGGCTGAGTTTGGATGAGGCACAGTAGTGACTTACACTGTCAGTTTAACGTGAAACGCTTGGAGTCATAACTGACTGACTGTACTGCACCTGTTTAAACTTTGCCAGGTCTGTAGCTGTTACACTGGCCCTGCAGTTGTTTGAATTTCAAACAGTGTGATCTGTGTTGATATGAAGCTTGATGTAGTTGGGTTAGGGAGGTGGGGCCCGTGTTGTAGGGTTTTTTGGGGGGAGGTAACAAAAAGCAAGCTTCTTTTTTATCTGGGTCACATGAGGCTCGAGGAAGCAAGAAGTGCTTTGGCTTAAGATATTAGCCCTGGAAAGTGTGTGTGTGTGTGTGTGTGTGTGTGTGTCTGTCTGTGTGTGTGTGTGTCTGTGTGTGTGTGTGTCAGTGCCCGTAGGTCCTGCTGAGTCTTTCTTGTCGCTCTATTGGCTGTGTGGAAGCAGGGGTGTGTGTGTGTGTGTGTGTGTGTGTGTGTGGGTGTGTGTGTGTGTGTGTGTGTGGGTGTGTGTGTGTGTGTGTGTGTGTGTGTGTGAAGGGGAGACACCAGTTGCAAGTACCGCTCAGCAGACATCTGTTGCCCTGCTGCTGGCGGGGAAAGCCTTGCGCGCCATCTAGATGTAAACCCACACACACACACACACACACACACACACACACACACACACACACACAGAGTATTCTGCCCGGGACTGCCCCCTTTTTACAATAAGTTTTGCATAGTGTCGGGCACGCAGTGATGTACCGCCAGACAACCCCCTCTTGTCCTCCTTGTGCCCCCTCTCAGACCCCACCCCACCCCACCCCTTCAAACCCGAAACTCTTTACACCCCCCACCCCCCCTATTGCACACACTTACACAAAGCTCCCACATACAAAGCGCTGTAAGGACTGTGTTACATATTCATTACTGGCTCTATCAAAGCGAGCAGTGCTGCTGTGTGTGGGAGCCGGCCGGCTGATGTTTGAAAGATGCACCCACTCAGCCTGGAGGTCTGGAGATGGTGCGATGAGGTGGCTCTGCTGTTGGTCCGTTAAGATTTGAGCATTCCCACAATGCCCTGAATGCATCGCTCTGTGGAGCTGCGACCACACCAGAAGACTTCTTTTAAACTATGAAAAGACTGTCATTGAACAGGCTTTAACAGGATTACGATCAGATTTGTAAAGATCGTAACAAAATAAAACGAGGTTTAATGTGGTGGTGATACAGTTGCTCCAAAGCTAGAAATTGGAATTCATAAAATAGATAAATAAAATAGAAAAGATCCAACAATAACTGTTTATTATAATCTGCCATATGTTTAACAGGCCAGTGTTTCCCCTTGTGTTCCATGTGAACATTTGCTCGTTAGTTTATCCGTTAATAATTCGTCTCTGTTATCTGCGTTTTCCCACAGTTTTGTGGTTAATTTAAAGACAGAAGAACTGATAATGAAAATAATCATTAATTGCAGCCTTAGATGAGACGCAGTGTGATCTGTGTGTCTTATCACCAAGACTGAGCCAGGGAAATCCTGAAGAGTACATCCCCGCTTTATTATGTGAATGTATCCCATCGTATAGCGGCTCAGTATTGTATATGTAGTAGTTTTTTTTTGACTGTGATGATCAGTTGTTTGGTACTGATTCAGGATGATCATTTGTAGTTTTTGATACTAGTGCAAATATGATGTGAGTTTGAAAAATATTGTACTTGTAAAATTGTTGAGAAGTGAAAGAGGATAGTGAATCTGACCAGACATTGGGACTAAAGGTTTTCAATAATAATTTTTTGATTGGTTCCAAAAGTAGTGGGGTTTGATGGAGGGATGCACTGATCCACCTTTTTTCTCCAACCTGATGTAATGAGGCTCAATCACATCATGGCCAATACTACATTTAAGGATCTGACTTACTAATGTCAGTATCGGCATCCCCAGTTTGATACCCAGCACTACAGCTGAGTCGTTACTTGTATTTTTAATGTGATGAGCAGCTTCTCCGATTCAGACTCTCTTAAAGCTTTAACTTTCATTGCAGTTGAACGCGAGTGACGATCTCCTTCTGCTTGCGTGTCCGTGTTGCTTATGTGCTGCCTGTGCTTCAGACTGGATGATGTCAAGCGGGAGAGAAACCTGAAGGTAGTTTGGATGTGTCAGTATAGAGCATCAACAGAGTAGAGTGCGCATGAAATGTTCCCCAGTCTCTCCACAGCAGTATGAGTCACTTTTGTGAGGCAGACGCTGCGTATGTGTGTGTTTTCATGTGTGCACGGGCACCATCAACGCCCACTGTGGTTGATGCCAAGTTTCCCCATCCTAATCACTTTTGCAGGTCTATTGTTGTCTTGGGTGGCGGGGGGGTAGGGCGGGTTGCCAGTGAGGCACACTTAAACCCCTCCCTCCCCCACAACAGACCCTTTTTTGCAATGTGTGTGTGTGTGTGTGTGTAAGGTGGGTCGCCGACTGAACGCTTGCAGCCTCTGTCTTGGCATTTGGAAGGGAGAATGCTTTCAACAGCTGTAGCTTAGCAACAGTAGCACGGCCACGTTGCTAGGCAGCCCTTTTTCATAAAATGCGCACTCCCCCCACCCCCTCCCACCCCTCCTACTCACCAGCTTTAAGTCACTTCCCCCTTCCATCATCTGTTTTGTCCTGATAACATGGGTTTGAGTTGTGAGTTGAGAAGATCCAGCCAAGTTTAAATGCTCCAGGCAATGTCCAACTGCGAGATTGCTGATATTGTTTGTCCTTTGTTGTTTTTTTAATTCTATACTGTAACTTTCAATGTCATTTCATGTATGTGAAATACAGTCCAGTCAGAATACACCAGGACCTTTGTCTCTGGAGATTAGATCAGTTTCATGATCTCAGATTAACTTTCCAAAGTGTTCCCTGTAATTTGTGTGCAGCTACACCTTTGACACAAATCAGATTAACCTAACCAGATCCCATGGCTTCAGCGCCTGAATGCAATATGATGATTGGCTCCGTAGCCTCAGAGCCCCTCAGTGTTTTAATGAGTGACTCCACCACCCCAGTGGGGAGAAGCATATGGACCTTAATTACCAGGTAGAATATGAGGGGGAAGGGACAGTTGGCCGCATCGCTAACGGCTTGGTGTCTTTTTTTTTTTTTTTTTAAACGGTTCACCCTCTGTTCCTCCTTAGATTAATGTGCTGTGGCGTGGCCCTATAAAAACACACTGGGGCCAAACTAGAAAAAACGCGGGAGTCCATTAATTAGGGTGAGAGGCCCCCACCAGCTCTTTGTGTCAGCCAGTCTCCGCCTCAGCGGAGTCCCCAACTGCCCGAGACGGCGCGTCAGCCAGTGTAAACAAGACCGCTCACAGCCTCACAGTGTTAGGACGACTGCTTTCCAAGTCAGATTTCCCTAAAATGACACTCAGTGTTGACTCTAAATTATCATGTGACTGACAAGATGAGCTCAATGCAAATTCTCACTTTGCAAATAATTTCTCTGGAATTTCAGACCACTGGTTGCTTTTGTAAAAGACTATTAGACATCATAATGCCATCTCATCATATGTAACAGATAACATTTGAGAACCGGTACTGATCATTGGAGAAGAAAGTGTCAGAAATTCAAATTTTTTGTTGCATTACTTTAATGTATTGCTGTTAATCAGCTTAATTAAGAGGGGACTCGCTCACTCCATGCTCCGTTCTGTCTCCTTCTTTAGGCACCAATGAGTCGAGCTTTGTGAGAGGGCAGCAGTCAGCCCGGTGTGCTGGATGTCTGTGACAGATCCATGGGTCAGAAGGACCATGTGGAGGCAGGAGCTGGCCACATCCTCGACCTGGGGCTGGATTTGGAGTATCTCCACGTAGCAGGGGCTGACCGGCAGGCTGGCGGCGCTGACGGGCCCCCTGCTATGGAGGAGCAGGGGGAAAGCTCCTGTAACCGCAGCACCGCCGATTCCCCTCCGCCGGCTGCGGTGGAGGAAAATGCCGGACCCGACGCCGAGAGCAAGCTGGCGCCGTCTCCCGGCTCTGCCCTCGCTGCCGGGCCGGAAGGAGGAGAGGGAGGATCAACTCACAGTAAGAACACCCACCAGCCGCTTTGTCGGACCCAGTGTGTGGACTTAGGCACCGAGGGGCCTCCTGAGCTCCCATCTGAACTCTTATCAGAGCTTGAATACGACACTCCTGCTCAGTCCCCACCCAGCTCCCCCTGTAAAAACCCACCCGA
This sequence comes from Seriola dumerili, assembly GCF_002260705.1. NCBI lineage: Eukaryota > Metazoa > Chordata > Actinopteri > Carangiformes > Carangidae > Seriola > Seriola dumerili. Next base: position 551,281 of record NW_019175811.1, read on the forward strand.
GCTGCCGTCCCATCCCTCCGAATCAGAGCCAGCGTCCGAGGCTGGCGGGAAGGAGTACCAGGCCAAGCTGGAGTTTGCCCTGAAGCTGGGCTACTCTGAGGAGATAGTGCGACTGGTGCTGTCCAAGCTGGGCCCTGACACCCTCATCAATGACATACTGGGAGAGCTGGTCAAACTGGGCACCAAGTCAGACAGCGAGCAGCCGGCTGGATCATTAGCCTCTACCTCCTCCTCTTCATCCTCCTCTTCATCTTGTGGTTGCTCTGATTTGCTGGACGGCCAGAGGTCGGACTCGCCCTGTCCGTCAGACTCTCTGTGTGACCAGGACAACCTGCGTCCGATTGTGGTGGACGGCAGTAATGTAGCCATGAGGTAAACAGTCTATGGTAACTGTTATAATAAACCATTCAATCACTGTAAAATGTCTCTTATTGATTCCATACAGCTGACTTTCACATCATAGTATGTGAGTTAATTGCCTATATTGCTGTATAGACCTCCACTAAAACCCAACACATTCATTTGCTGTTATCTGCTGCCTTTTTCCTATATCCTGTAGTCATGGCAACAAGGAAGTGTTTTCGTGCCAGGGCATCCAGCTGGCTGTTGATTGGTTCCTAGAGCGAGGCCATCATGACATCACAGTGTTTGTGCCTGCCTGGAGGAAAGAGCAGTCCCGCCCTGATGCCCCGATAACAGGTGAGAGCACGAGGCTGTTAGACACAAACACACGCACATGCACCGAGGCCGTTATGAGATCATACTGACCTCACCGTAATTCCCTCCTCCACAGATCAGGAGATCTTGCGTCGCCTAGAGAAAGAAAAGATCTTAGTCTTCACTCCCTCACGACGCGTCCAAGGTCGGCGCGTGGTCTGCTATGACGACCGCTTCATCGTCAAGCTGGCCTATGAGTCAGACGGCATCATCGTCTCCAACGACAACTACAGAGACCTGGCTAATGAGAAGCCTGAGTGGAAGAAGTTCATTGACGAGCGGCTGCTCATGTACTCCTTTGTCAACGACAAGTAAGTGGGAGTGGATCAGTGAGGGGGAGACTTGGTGAATGTGAATGACAGAAGAAAGGTGTGTGACTACAGTCTCTTAGCTTAACAAATGTTTTCACTTGGTTTTAGATGAGAGAGTTAAATCTCAGTTTATTCTGTCCACCTCCACTTTACAGTTCCCCCCAACCCCAGAAATGTGCACCAACTTAAAAGAACACTACTGTCTCACTGACTAACGATGTAATTATCTTGTTCTCTGTCATCCCTCCTTGCCGTCTCTCAGATTCATGCCCCCAGATGACCCTCTTGGTCGTCACGGCCCCAGCTTAGACAACTTCCTGAGGAAAAGACCTGTCATGCCTGAGCAGAAGAAACAGCCGTGTCCTTACGGTGGGTACACAGATATTCACTGCATTACAGAATGTACAATATGGTGCATCTAAAAACTCTCCAGGAAATTTGTTATTTTTTTTATAATAATAATATTAGTTATTTCATTTCTTTCCCTTTAAGACCAAGTAAACAATTTAAAGGAAGTTACAATCCTACTGATAACATTATGTGAGTGAGTTGTGTCTTTGAAATGTTTAAACAATTGTCACATATTGACTTATGTTACATAATGTTTGTTGAGACCTTGTGTATATTTATTATGCAATGAAACCGAGACCTTGTGTCTATTGGTTACAGGAAAGAAGTGCACTTACGGTCACAAGTGTAAGTACTACCACCCAGAGAGAGGGGCTCAGCCTCAGCGTGCCGTGGCTGATGAGCTGCGAGCCAGCGCCAAGACCTGTGTGACCACAAAGAACCAGGGAGACACTGGGCTGGTGAAGAGCCACAGTGTGCCAGCTGGAAGCATCGAGGCAAAAAAAGGTGCCCCGAAAAGGCAGTCAGACCCCAGCATCCGAGCTCTGTCGTACAGTGACGCTGAGGAGAAGCTGCTGGCAAAAGGGCGGGTGGAGAGCCAAAAGAGCAGTTTGTGTGGTGCTGGTAGCAGCAGCAGTAGCAGTTCTAGCAGCAACAGCAGTAATTGCAGTGGGAGTATCACCATGTCCCCGGCCCCAGGAGGCCCTCCATCCAGCCTTAGCCTTCCCCAGGACCAACAGTCCAGAGCAGCCACTCCTCACGGCCTCCTTCCAGCCCCCAGCCATGACCTTTACCCTCACTGTGAGTCCCCCGACCTGAGCTACTACTCAGTAACACGTGCCTACTCTGGCCTGAGCCTGTCCTCCAGACGGAGCCCCGACTGTCGCTTCCCCAACGACACAGACCTGCGGTTGGGCTCGATGGGCTCAGCAGGCTCCGAATGCGGCAGCGAAAGCAGCGCGAGTTGTGGGAGCAGCTGTGACTCGTACAGCGAGAGGCCTTGTCCCGGATGCCCCCCAGACACCTTACTGGAAGACAGCATGCATTTCAATAATCCCCACAGTCGGCTGTATCCCCACCATTCTTCATCAAACCACGAACTCTGTGGCCTTCATCCTGCCGATTACACAAATATCCAGCACAGCCACACGTCTAACACCAGCGTTCACAGTTACCACATGAGTGTGACACGTGGGCAGAGCTGTGCTCATGATCAGCCTCCACCAGAGGCTCCCTCCAAGCGCCCCCTCTACCCCTTACCCCCTCATCTGCAGCACCAGCCGCTGACCGCACGCTCCAGCTGCCCGGGCGACTACCACTCTCTGCCCCAGTCCAACCCCCACGCCCCCGGTTCTCCTCTTGGCCGCTGCCTGGCCCCCACGCGAGCAGAGAGCGTGTCAGACTCACATCTGTATGAGCACCTCTCTACGTCGCACCATCACCACCGACCAAAAGCTCTGCCCAGCTGGGACACATACTACAGACAGCCGCCGCTGCCACCATCCAGGTATGAACCGTCTGCCTATCAGAGTCTGCCAGACACACGCCAGTCCTCCTGGCACACCCTTCCCTGGTCACAGGATGGCTACACCCAGCACCACTCCTCTCACCCAGCTCTCCACCCGTCCCCGACACATTACCTAAACCACCCACCACCTCCCACCCACTCTCCTCACCCACCTCATCCATCCAGCACTCCTCTGCCGGCTTACCCGCCTCACAGCACTCACCTCGCAGTGCCCTCCCACGCACCTTCCTCCTACATGCCGCAGCACTCTGAATCCCCTGCACATGGCCACTATGGCGACGTGAGGGAGAAAGTGTACGTCAACCTGTGCAACATCTTTCCCTCTGAGCTGGTGAGTCGGGTGATGGCCAGGAGCCCCCACAACACAGACCCCCAGCAGCTGGCAGCCGCCATCCTGGCAGAGAAGGCACAAACAGGCTACTGAGGAATCCAAATGTGGTTAGAAAACAATAGAGGTTCTGCATTCTGAGTAGAAATTTGAAGACACAAACTAAGCGGTTGGTATCTGCAGACAAACAGGAATCTGCCATTGCAACACTTGACAGTTGGGTCTGCATGGCGGAGTACTGGAATTCTTTTGGATTGTCTGCAAGGAGAGCATTTCCTTTCTTATGACATTAAATGAGACAATGCAGAATTTTCAAGGATATAAAATGCTGAAGATAATCCAAATCCAGCTCTAGTCACTGTGCAGCGACAACTACATCAACTCAACGCGTGGGGAGAGGGAGTCGAAATCTGTGACTTTGACACAAAGTGTGACTTGAAAAGATTGTTCTACACCTGCTCTTTGTTTTTTAAATTCATTTCGTAGCTTAATATGTGTGTCTTTCACATGCAAGACTCATTATGCATCAAAATGTTAAGGCACTTTTTTTATTTTACAGCCCAATCACGACCTAATGAATTGGTTTTACACACATCAAATGTGACCGATATGAAGGATTAGTTGATCATTTCCACCACCTTTATGACCAGATTCTGAGTTTTAGAGAATACGCATACACACCGTGTGCACTGTACTTACTCTCAGACCTGAGTCAAGCAGTGTTTGAAAATGTTTTCTTGCACGTGTGTAGCGCCAGATTGATAGGAGTGTCAGTCGCAGATAAGTATTCAAACTTAATTTCACATATTTTCCCGTGAGGTGGCAAATCCTCATCTGGTACACATGACTGTTTCAAACGACTATTTGACCAAGGTCTGTGTATAATATTAATCTCTTTGTGTGTGTGTGTGTGTGTTTGTGTGTGTGTGTGTGTGTGTGTGTGTGTGTGTGTGTGTTGTGCGGCCGTTGTGTGGGGTTCTTCTCCATGTTGGTTAAAAAATAGGTGTCTGAAAGATGGTCGTCTCATTTGAGATGACGTCAGTATTTTGGTCAGAGTTGTAGCTGTAGAGATGGGTGACCCTGTCGTGTGTACCTTAGTTTTAGTAAGGGACATCTCTCTCTCTATCTTTCTCTAACTCTTTCTCTAACTCTTTCTTTCTCTCTCTCTCTCTCTCTCTCTCTCTCTCTCTCTCTCTCTCTCTCTCTCTCTCCCTCTCTCTCTCTCTCTCTCTGGCCCTTTATTTTGGGTCAAATCTGGTTTCTGCTACAGACAGAGAACATCTCGACATCAGTATAAACAGAACTTGTATGTATTGTAAATATATTTAACAGATTCCCCTGCTGTGCTTTTGGCTAACAGCGTCTACTGTTGTCTGTAGCAGATCCCAGCTGAATCCATGCTAGACAGAGAAAAACCTTGTTTGATACAAATTGTATCATTAACTAAGTCGCTGATGTTATATACAGTACATGGACTTGTTGATCCGTATTTATCAAACACTCTTGATGTATTGCTATATGATGAAGTGCATTGACAACACTTGTTCCAACTTTTAATCTTGTGGAAATAGCTTTGAGACAATTACTTCAAATATGTTATGAAACAAAAGGGGTTGTCTGCCTACTATGTTTAGGTATCGCAACTTCTTTATCTGCGCTTTCGGGTTTGAAGCTGGCTTATTTTCTACAGGAGCTCCAATAAAATCACATGTGAGAAATATGTTTTGGGTTACTGGTTGATGGACGTAACTGCCCATTCGAGAAAGAAGGTGAATTGTACTGTTCTTTTTCACGGTGGTTGAGGTTGGGGTCAGTTCATCTTAACGCTTCTTTTAGCCTCTTTAAGTCAGGAAGTGGATAAGTTATTAAACTTTATGCTTGAAGTAATAGTGAACCGATTTATTATCATTAACCATCTATTAATCATGAATTAAGTGGACAGACCCCAACCATGTGTAATAAGTAAAATTTTATATTTGGGTCAGTCCCATATTCAATGGCGGCCATTTTGAATGTCTGTAACACTCTACCGTATTTGCAAATATATAAAGCTATTTCTTCCCTGAAGTGTTTAGATAGAAGCAGAATTTGTACGGCCAGTAAAGAAATGTCAAACAACAACCACAACTGACCTGGAAACTGCTTTCCAGACAAAGTCAAGTGTGAAAAATATTAAATAGGATATTTGGATATTAGAAATTAAAATTCTGACATATGTTTCCCTTTCATTAGTAGGCTGATAAATGTCCTCAATGTAGCATTAACCTGGCCACGGCTGTTTTTAGACTTAAATGTATGGCCAGATTAAAATAATAATCTACTATGTATCAGTCTGCATTCTCGTGACTATTTTTATTATTCATGAATCAGTAATTAACGTTTGTTTTACATAGCATGGCTATATATGGGTAGAGCCCACCGACAGTGGAAAGCAAGTTCAAAATGGCCGCCAAGGAATTAAAGTCTACACAGTGAGCTCGTCATACAGTTCATCACAAGCCAGCTACATATAGCCCACTGGTTTCTTTCCTGTCCAACGTGTCATATTGTACAAATAACCAATACCTGTACAATAGCACGTGCTGTTGATGAGAGAGAACCTTTGTGTGTATTGAAGAAGCGCCTTCTCTCTGGCCTCCTGGCACTGTGTGTCAGTGTGGCACCCGAGCGTGGGCCCAAAGTAATGCCTCTACATGGCATTGTGCTTATGACACATCCAATACTCTGAACTATGTTCAGCTAACTCTTATGCATGTTTTGATTTGTTTTGGTTTCTGCATGTATCCTTGTGTTTAATTTGTGTACAAAGCTGTGTTTCTGTCCTGGACTTTAGTCTGGCCATTACTGTGACATGATGCTAGCTGTTGAGATGCTTCTAGATTTAACTGTACACAAAACTGGCTTGTTTTTCTGGTCATTAATTTTTATTTCATATATGAGTTAGTATAATTTCACGAAATCACCCTTCTTTAACATACAACTTAAATCAAGTGGGAATGCTGTCTTTTTTTCTGTAAGGCTTGACATTTACTCCAAAGGATTACGAAGCATGTTTTGGAATGCGTCCCACTTTTCTCCAACATTGTTTATTTTGAAAGTGCACTCGGCCATAGATAGTGATAATGGAAATGTGCTGTAGATATTACAATGCTATACAGGCCACTACTCTCTAGTAATGAAAGTCCTCTTTCAAATTATATTTACATTTTGCCAGTAGAATAACAGTGTAACTAATGGATTATTGTAACATTCTCAACTATACCTGTGATTGTTCATTAAAGAGAGTACTGCTCTAAAACATGTGGTATCCGTTGCCTTTGTTCTAGGTATCGTACACTACTCTAGCATACAGTTATAAAAGAAAAGGATTTGAATGTATTTTTTGTGCTTTACACTACTGTATTATTTTCCTGAAACAGTGTTGTATTACAATTGTTTCAGTAATCATATTTTTCTTATTACAGAAAATTGATAGCTTAAACAGTTGTTTGCAATAGTGGAAAGTGACAAAGTACATTTACTCAAGTACTGTACTTAAGTACAGTTTGGAGGTACTTGAGTAGTTCCCTGTTATGCTACGTAATACTTGATTTCAGAGGAAAATATTGTTCTTTTTACTCCAAGAATTATTTGACAGTTTTAGGTAGTTTACTGGTAACTTTTAAGATTAAGATTTTATGTGAATTAACTATTACTATTAATGTGCATACATGTAAAATACTATATATAAATGTATAGCATTTAGAGGTGAAAAACGTTTGTCATTCAGTTATGGTGGTGTCAGAAAGATAGATGCAGAAGAGTCTCACAGCATGTGGGAAAAATCAGCGGATGCCCCTGCTGTCACTGGAGCGGCTGTTGAGCTTCTCAGAGGAGAATAGTATTTACCCAACCTTCCCTCTGTATGACTCCACCTGGTGGATAATGGAACAATAACAAACATGTACACTTGAAGCATGATTGGGGAAAAAAACTACTCTAAAAAATGAAAAAAATCAAATTGATGTTATAGGTTTGTCAAAATCTCAAAATCTGCACCTTCAATTAGCCTACATTAATCTGTGGATTAAAAAAATACTTATTCAAATGTGCTTCCTGCTTCATAAATTGAGAAGATTGTCATTAGTGACCACTTAAAGTTCATATGATTGGCTGACATTTCAACATACAACCTGTACAACTGCTGTTTCAGGCAGCAGCCAAACACCCCTCTGTTCTCTACCCAGCTTAGTACGATCCAGGTTCCCCCTTGTATAAATCACATTGGATTCACCTACCTCCTGTTTGGCAGTCGGACCTTTCACCTTGGCTTGGAGGGAGCACGGATGGGAGCACATGCTACAAACATTTGGGTAATTTCAATTCAATTAAATATCACTAAAAAACTATCAAAATAAGTAACATTTAATGTCTTTGTGTAGCTCTTCCATTAACTTCCAAGTCATGTCAAAGGAAATCACAACTTAGTACTCTCAAATTCAAAATAACCAAATTATTCACACTTAGCTAACTTAGCAAGCCCAGTTCACCCCACATGCTCAAGCTTCTCTGTTGACTTTCAAACATCTTAACTCATGTTATCCTTCATAGGAAATGTAGGAAGAGGCAAAGAAAACTCAAAGCAAAGGTCCAGAGGGGAAGACGGCCTACAGTGCTTTGGTGAGGAATTTTACACCACATTTGTGTTTGTGTGCACTTCAGGTCTTCTGTCCCCTTTTCTCTCTTCATTCAGCAGCCTGGACACAAAACACACTTACATAAATAAACATTGCTTGTTGCTTCTTTTAATGCAAATCACCACCAATCACCTGTATGGAGCCACGACTCAACCACTTCAATATTTAACAATAAAACACACTCTAAGGCTCATTTTTTACATTGATCACTGCAGCTCAAACATTTACAACACCTCAAAACACTCAAATTTGCTTTATTTCTTCTCACAGGCGGAGACGGCTGTTTCTCAACATCGCACTCAACTGCGTCAGGACCGTGACTGTCTGCACAGCAGTAAGAGGATTTCTTTTATCTTCACATCTTTTACTCTTACACAAACACAAAGTGCCACAGAGAGATTTCATTTAGCAAAAATATTTTACATAATACATGCATTTTCATCTCAATTAAGTCTACCCTCCAAGCCCTACAAAACATACAAACCACCACCTGTAATTTCACATCACTTCTTCTCAATAAAACTCACACTTCCCCAAATCTAGGACAAATCTCCTCATCCAAATTTCACTTGGCTTTGCTGTTATTCATTGCAATTAATCATCAAAACTCTTACCAGTTATTAAGAATATCATTTGGGCATCATCATTCATACCAGTGTCATATGTAACCCTTCTATCCATGTTCATTTTTCACACAAGGATCATGGCTCAATCAGCAGGCCTCAGCTCTGACCACCTCCTGTCATGTCACCTTTGCTCAACTGTCTGGACCCTCTGGACCACCTGGACAACACATCACGTAGGTCACATTTTTACAAACCTCATATCAATTCATCTGCAATCAATCCTACATTCACAATGCACTTTATACTTTTAGATTCACTCTTTTTGCTGCTACAACGGTATGTCACCATTTTACTCTGCTCTACAACCTTTAAATCCATATTACATTTAAAATTACATTCAAGTACAAAAACTCATCACACAATAGTCTTCATTTTTATTCAACTCAGCATATCTTACTTTTCAATTCATTTTCATTTCATAGATACTGCTAATTTACTATTTACTATTACTATTACTTATTCAGAAGATCCCAATGAATATTACGAACAAGAACTTGTGTACCCGGCCCGGAGGGATACCGGGGCTCCGCCCTGGAGCCAGGCCTGGGGTTGGGGCCCGTGGGCGAGCGCCTGGTGGCCGGGCCTTAGCCCATGGGGCCCGGCCGGTTGTCGGTGCTTATGCACCTAACAGCAGTTCAGACTACCCGCCCTTTTTGGAGTCCTTGGGACGGGTGCTGGAAAGTGCCCCGAAAGGGGACTCCATTGTCTTATTGGGAGACTTCAACGCTCACGTGGGCAATGACAGCATGACCTGGAGGGGTGTGGTCGGGAGGAACGGCCTGCCCGATCTGAACCCGAGTGGTGTTCAGTTATTGGACTTCTGTGCTAGTCACAGCTTGGCCATAACTAACACCATGTTCAAACATAAGGATGTCCATAGGTGCACATGGCACCAGGACACCCCAGGTTGCCGGTCTATGATCAACTTTGTAGTCGTATCATCAGACCTGCGGCCGTATGTTTTGGACACTCGGGTAAAGAGAGGAGCAGAGTTGTCAACTGACCACCACTGGTGGTGAGTTGGATCAGATGGCGGGGGAAGACGCCGCGCAGGCCTGGCAGGCCCAAACAGGTTGTGAGGATCTGCTGGGAAAGCCTGGCGGAAGAACCCGTCAAGATGATTTTCAACTCACGCCTCCGACAGAGTTTCGATTGCGTCCCGAGGGCAGTATGGGACATTGAGTCCGAATGGGCCTTGCTCCACTCTGCTGTTGTTGAGGCGGCTGTTGCGAGCTGCGGCCGCAGGGTAGCTGGGGCCAGTCGTGGCGGTAACCCCCGTACCCACTGGTGGACACCAGAGGTGGGGGAAGCTGTCAGGCTGAAGAAGGAGGCCTACAGGGCGTGGTTGACCTGTGGGTCTCTGGAATCAGCTGACTGGTACCTGTGGGCCAAGCGGAGCGCAGCCGCGGCAGTTGCTGAGGCAAAAACTCGGGCGTGGGAGGAGTTCGGTGAGATTATGGAGGAAGACTATCGATTGGCTCCAAAGAGGTTCTGGCAAACCGTCCGGCGCCTCAGGGGGAAGGCGGCAACTCGCTCACACTGTTTACAGTGGGGGCGGGGAGCTGCTGACGTCAACTGGGGATATAGTCGGACGGTGGAAGGAATACTTTGAGGAGCTCCTCAATCCCACCAACACGTATTCCGTGGAGGAAACAGAGCCAAGGGACCTGGGGATGGATGGTCTAATCTCCGGGGCAGAAGTCGCTGAGGTAGTGAAACAACTGCGCGGTGGTGGAGCCCCGGGGGTTGATGAGATCCGCCCTGGGTATCTCAAGGCTCTGGATGTTGTAGGACTGTCTTGGTTGACACGCCTCTGCAACATTGCGTGGACATCGGGGGCAGTGCCTCTGGAGTGGCAAACCGGGGTTGTGGCGAATACAAGCGGCCGAAATGAGTTTCCTCCGCAGGGTGGCCGGGCTCAGCCTTAGAGATAGGGTGAGGAGCTCGGCCATCCGGGAGGAGCTTGGAGTAGAACCGCTGCTCCTCCATGTCGAGAGGGGCCAGTTGAGGTGGTTTGGGCATCTGATGAGGATGCCTCCTGGACGCCTCCCTGGGGAGGTGTTTCGGGCATGTCCAACCGGGAGGAGGCCTCGGGGCCGACCAAGGACACGCTGGAGGAATTATATCTCTCGGCTGGCCTTGGAACACCTCGGGATTCTCCCGTAAGAGCTGGTGGAAGTGGCTGGGGAGAGGGCTGTCTGGACCTCTTTGCTGAGGCTGCTGCCCCCGCGACCCGGATCCGGATAAGCGGGAGACGATGAGTACGAGTGCGAGTATTACTATTACACACAAAAACTCTAAAAGATTATACCTCTAATCCTCTTTCTACCACAACAAAACAGTCAAGATGAGTGTTTTTACTATTTTTGATGTATTTCTTCTTACAGGTGGAGACGGCCCTCTCTGAACATCACACTCAACTGCGTCAGGACCATGAAAGCAGGAGGAGCTGGATGACTGTCTGCAGAGCAGTAAGAGGATTTCTTTTATCTTCACATATTTTACTCTTACACAAACAAGGTGCTCACTTTCATCAGTAGAGAGAGACTTCGTTTGGGAAAAAATACATGCATTTTCATCTCAATTTAGAGTACCCTCCAAGCCCTGAAAAACATACAAACCACCACCTGTAATTTCACATCATAGACATCACTTCTTCCTCTCAATAAAAATCACACTTCCCCAAATCTACCACAACTCTTCTTATCCAAATTTCACTTGGCTTTGGTATTATTCCTTGGAATTAATCATCAAAACTCTTACCAGTTATTAAGAATATCATTTGGGCATCATCATTCATAGGAGTGTCATATGTAACCCTTCTATTCATCTTCATTTTTCACATAAGGATCATGGCTCAATCAGCAGGCCTCAGCTCTGACCACCTCCTGTCATGTCACCTTTGCTGGACCCTCTGGACCACCTGGACAACACATCACGTGGGTGACATTTTTACAAACTTCATATCAATTCATTTGCAAGCAATCCTACATTTACAACCTTTACATTTGTACTCTATATTCTTGCTCTTTGGTTACATGCCTCTTTTAGACTAAGTCTTTTTGCTGCTGCAACGGTATGTCACCATTTTCTTCTGCTGTACCGCCTTTAAATCCATATTTAATTTTAAATTACATTCAATTACAGAAACTCATCACACAATAGTCTTCATTTTTATTCAAGTTAGCATATCTTACTTCTCAATTCATTTTCATTTCATAGATTCTGCTAATTTACTATTTACTATTACACACAAAAACACTAAAAGATTATACCACTAATCCTCTTCTCTATAAATGCAGCTGGAACCCTCCACTTCCTCTTTGGCAGTTGGCCCTTCCACCTCCAACTGACTGGACCGGACCGGACCAGACCAGACCAAACGCCGCGGGACAACCATCTGCTGGTAACTATTGCTTAACATATCAACACATTGATTAGATTTTGTGTTTAACGTGTCAGGCCACATTTTCGTTCTTAACATCTTATTTATATGTGTAAAGTACATTCTTATCTTTGCTAAAGAAAATTCATGCTTCAACTAAACCACTATTCTAGCTTAGTTACACCTGTTTGTGATTCTTCAGTAGTGGAAACTCCAAAGATACACTTGTGTTTGAACAAATTTAAAATGTCATGCAGTAAAAAGTTGCTTTAAATTTGCAAACAAATCCAACATAACAGTCTTACAAAAGTAGTTCTTGTTACGTAGCAGGCTTGTACGATGACGTAAGACACTAGTGAAATGCGACAAATAGAGATTTGTTAGTGCAGGTTTTTGACTGAATGATGCC